>NC_036649.1:2807138-3019433 GCF_002806865.2 Cucurbita pepo subsp. pepo | reverse complement strand
AAAAAAAAAGAAAAAAAAAAAAAAAAAAAAAAAAAAAAAAAAAAAAAAAAAAAAAAAAAAAAAAAAAAAAAAAAAAAAAAAAAAAAAAAAAGTGGAGAGGGTTGGGAGCCATCTGAGAAATAGAAAAAGTTGAAAAATTGGTGCTTAGTGCATGAAGGAATTAGTGCACTATATCAATGCCTCGACGGGTCTGCCAATGGCATAAAGTTGGTCACATATTGTTTTGCAGGTATGGACATACTCAGCAACAGGTTTGGTGCTACGTTTCATCAGCTGAAAGTCATCCTTGAGTCTCAGTTCACAGGCTTTCAAATGATGGATGAATGTAGTCTCCAACGCGAGCCAAACATCACGTGAAGTAGAGAGACCAACGACGACGACAATGACTTCCTTGGTGAGAGAGGAGAGTAGGAGACAGAGAAGCTGTTGATCGGCTGCTTTCCACGCCAAATATTTGGTGTTGAGTGATGAAGAGGTTTCTGACACAAAACGAGGTGGTGAAACTATAGTTCTATCAACATAGCCCAGCATGTCATGACTCTACGAGAGAGGGAGAAGTTGGCTTTTCCAAAAAAGATAATTGAAGGAAGAAAGTTTGATAGTGCGAAAGAAAGAAGATGAGAATAGAATTCATAACCAACAAAGAAAATACCTCACACCGTGATAATTTGAAAGAACAAAAAAAAAAAAAAAAAAAAAAAAAAANCATTTTAATAGTATTAAAATATTATTATAAATTAAGGCTAGAGAGGTTAAGAGGGAATACTTAAGATCTTTTGCACATAAGTGCGCGTGAGTTCGAATCCCACAACCGCACATCATTCCTCATTTTGGTTATAAAATAATAAATTCAGCTGGTTTGCTCGAGATATTAAAGGGGAAGACTTAAGATCTTTGCACACAAATGTAGGTGGGTTTACCCTTGAATGAACAAAACAAAAAAGATTTTTAACATTTTAATAGTATTAAAATACTATAATAAATTCAGCAGGTTTGCTCGAGAGGTTAAGGGGGAAGACTTAAGATCTTCTACACATAAGTGCGCGTGGGTTCGAACCCCACAGCCTGCAACATTGCACATCATTGCCCTATTTTGGTTATTTGAATGAAAAAAGATTTTAACATTTTAATAATATTAAAATACTATAATAAACTCAGCAGGTTTGCCCGAGAGGTTAAGGGGGAAGACTTAAGATCTTCTGCACATAAGTGCGCGTGGGTTCAAACCCCACAGCCTGCAACATTGCACATCATTGCCCTATTTTGGTTATTTGAATGAAAAAAGATTTTAACATTTTAATAATATTAAAATACTATAATAAACTCAGCAGGTTTGCCCGAGAGGTTAAGGGGGAAGACTTAAGATCTTCTGCACATAAGTGCGCGTGGGTTCAAACCCCACAGCCTGCAACATTGCACATCATTGCCCTATTTTGGTTATTTGAATGAAAAAAGATTTTAACATTTTAATAATATTAAAATACTATAATAAACTCAGCAGGTTTGCCCGAGAGATTTAGGGGGAAGACTTAAGATCTTCTGCGGTTCAAACCCCACACTGCAACATTGCACATCATTTCCCTATTTTGGTTATTTTAATGGAAAAAAAAAAAGATTTTAACATTTTAATAATATTAAAATACTATAATAAACTTAGCAGGTTTGCCCGAGAAGTTAAGGGGAAGACTTAAGATCTGCGAGTGGGTTCGAACCCCACAGATTGCAACAATGCACATCATTCCCCATTTTGGTTATTTGAATCAACAAATTTTTTTTTTTTTTTTTTTTTTTTTTTTTTTTTTTTTNTTTAATAGTATTAAAATACTACAATAAACTTCGCAAGTTTGCCCGAGAGGTTAAGGGGGAAGACTTACGATTTTCTGCACATAAGTGCGTGTGGGTTCGAACCCCACTACCAGTACTCTAAAAATTCAAATTTGTTAGCGGTTGTTTTGAACAAATACTATAAAGATTTTAACATTTGAATATTATTAAAATACTCGATCTTCTCCACATAAGTGTGCGTGAGTCTGAACCTTGCATTAACATTTTAATATTATTAAAATACTCGATCTTCTGCACATAAGTGTGCGTGAGTCTGAACCTTGCAACACTGCACAGGTGGTCTTCCCTTATTTTCGTGATAGACAAGTGAGTTATCACTTTTAGAAACATTTTAAACAAGCAGATAAAGCCCTTATGTCATAAGGAATGTAGGGAAATATTGTAAAGACCCTAATCCTTATTGTGCCCTAGGTTCGGTTTGTTTATCGAAGTTGAGAGGCAGTTGTGAAATTTGTAATGAGTTGGACTAAGATGTTCGTGAGTCAACAAAAATAGCTTTTGTTCGATAGTTTAAATGTGAGTGGCACTCGATTAGGTTGGATATGTATGATTTATTGTGATTGTTGTTACTTGTTTGAGTATATAATGAATGTGATGATTGCCATGCATATTTGTCATGTGTTGTAGATAATTAGATTTGGGATCTCATCCATGTCGATGAATGACATATTGTCACGACCCAATTTTCAAGGTTTCAAATCTTAGACGGTGATTAAGATAAAATCCAAAATTCAAAATGAAAGACAATACAAAAAAGATGTTGTTCAAGTTATTTATAAATGAGAAATGGGAACGTGGTACAAAATGAATACAAATGACAACCCACAACAGTGCAATTTAAAATGATGCCCCAGGTCGATACCCCTTTGTGTAGCGTAGCTCTCGTGCACCATCCCACCTCGACTAGTGCTTGAAAAAGAAAAGGAAAAAAGGGTGAGTATTGAGTAAACAACTGGTTTTACTAGTAAGTATCTACCGGTCTTACGATAGGCTTTAGGAAGTTTGAGCCTAGTCTCTGTAGTTATTTGAGTAACTAGAGTGCCTCGAAGCTTCATATAGTACTTTAACTGATTCGGACCCACTCTAGCTTTGGAGGTGGTGGTTCACACTTTTTTTGGCGCTGCAGATCTATCGAGCAACACATCCCATCTCTGGGGTGAATTACTTTTATGTTCTTTGACTTAGGTATTTGCTTGCTTTGCTTACACAGTGAATGATCGATGACTTGAGCTAGGGCGCTATCTAATAAAAAAGATGGGGACAGTATGGTGTGAGCTGAATCTAAACATCCTCTATGGAAGGTTAGCTAACGGACCCTCCCATAGGATCATAAAGTCACCATAGTTTGGGAGGCTAGCTATTGGGTCAACCTAGGTAGTCCAAGCCCCCCTTTCAGGAATAGGTTTACAGCACAATGACCCTATTTAAGAGACCTCGAGCCATTCTCACATGGTTGAGGTACACACTACCCTTATCTCAAAGTAGGAAAGATAGTGGAGAGACCAATGACATTGTTCACACTACTTGTAGCCTAGGGTGCCACCTTAGTTGTTCTTGAATATCGTGGATGTCTACTAGGTTCTTAGGAGCGTTTAGGCAGTTTAATAGTCAATTATCATTTTCAAGATATTTAGAACTAACCTCTCGACTGATCTATATACTCTAGGTGCATGTAGGTCTAAACCTTTGATCCCTACTCACGATCCTAGAGTGCTCGACTTACAGGGAATGTACTGACCAGGGTCAATGTAACAACTCAAGCCCACTGCTAGCAGATAGTGTTCTCTTTGACTCATTGCGTATCGTAGTCACCCTCACGGTTTTAGAACTCATCTACTAGGGAAAGATTTTCACACCCTTGTAAGAAATACTTCGTTCCCCTCTGCAACTGATATGAGATCTTATAGTCAACTTGAAACCGCCCTATTCTTGACTTAGTTCTTTTATGCATGGTTTGCTAAAGAAATTATCCTATCGATTACATAAAGCATGATTTACATAATCTACACATTTGTGCAAGTTTATTAGGGAGATACCCGCCAAAATCATTAAAAGCATAGACTAAATTATTCATGCTATCAAATACACAGACAAACAAACTAGCTCAATGGAAAGATAACATTCATCAATCTCGTGGAGCAAATATCACAATAGCCCATTCTCCTTTCTAACCTTGCGAAAACATTTAAAATAACCTTCCTCATAAAACTTTTATAGGGGCATTTTGGTAATTTCTTACATCTTACATACTTTACTCATCCATATTGCCCAACTCGTATTCCACTTATGCATATTTTCTTACTAGCTTTGCGAAAAATATAAAATTAGCCTGCATCATGGAATCTTATCCTTGGGACATATTCCTTGACTTAACATACATACAATACATTCTCACCAAAAAACGCCCTTCTGAAGTCCTAAACATGCATTTTTTTGATCCTTACATTCAGTACTTGTATAAAATTTGTTTGGTTACTTATAGGGATGAAACGTGCCTTTTTGAGCTTGCTTTTCCGCTTGTTAAAGGCTCCAAACTTCTTGAAAATTCACTAGTAGGTCCCTCACGCACCTACACGTGCCTATGCGCCAGCAAGAGACGACCCATGCACGTCCCAGGGTTGTTCTCGCGGGTCTCAGGTTGGATAATGTGATTGAGACGGATAGGCGGGAAGGGTTGCCATTAGGGTTAATGGATCGAGTCATGGATCACACGTATCATGTGAGCGTTCAATCTCTATGCAACACGTTTTATTACTAAATTTCACCGCGACCAGTGAGCAATCGCCACAGATCACATGCATCAAAATTTTCAACACATCAACTTACGGGTTAATTGTTCGACTAGTTATTACAAGAAGAGAAATGACTTATTATACTATCCAAACTCAGGTCCCACATAAAATGTTGCATGTAATTTTGATATTATACTCGGGTCCAATATTGAAATAATTTCAGAGGTTTTCCTTGACTTTGTCCGTGTCAACAAACAATTCGAAATGCCTCGACTTTTTTAGAACAGGTCCGAGTCAAATAGTAATGATTCGAAGCACCTCTTTTTACACTATTTCGGAAACCCAAGGACTCAATCGTATGGATATGTAAAATACAGGATTTCCAATCCTAGCAGGAAAGGGAGGGAAACGGATACTCAATTTAAAGTGAGTAAACAGAATTCCATACTCGATCTCATAGATACATATAGAATTCTGTGGAAAGCCGTATTCGATGAAAGTCGTATGTACGGCTTGGAGGGAGATCTTTCATATCTTTCGAGATCCACCCTACAATATGGGGTCAAAAAGCCAAAATAAATGATTTTAGCCCTTATAAAAAGAAAACTGATTCTTGAACCCCTTTCACGCTCATGTCACGTCGAGGTACTGCAGAAGAAAAAATTGCAAAATCCGATCCAATTTATCGTAATCGATTAGTTAACATGTTGGTTAACCGTATTCTGAAACACGGAAAAAAAAGTCATATTATATATAACAGAACCCTTTTTTTTTAAGACCCACTCGTTAGTAGTTAATAATGGGAGTGATTAGATTTAGATCCTATTCTTGGTAGGAAATGAGATATTCAAATGATTTATTTTTTATCGAATGACTATTCATCTATTGTATTTTGATGGAAATAGGGGCAAGAAAGCTCTATGGAAAAAAGATGGTTAAATTCGAGATTATCTAACGGGGAGTTAGAATACAGGCTAAGTAAATCAATCAATAGTCTTGGTTCTATTGAAAGTGAAGGATCAATTATCAATAATATGAATAAAAACATTCCTAGTCATAGTGACAATTCTAGTTACAGTACTGTTGATGATTTAGTCGGCATTCGGAATTTCGTATNATAACATTTTTAATAACGCTACGATTTTTTAGTCAACACAAATTTTCTACTTATTTATAGGTCTAGGGTTTAATTGAGTTAACGGTTGAATTCTTGGATTGAATTATTTTGAATTGACAATATTTTAATTTGTGTCCCGTTAAAAAATTTACTTGATTGTTTCGTTGTTTATGATAATCCCTTTCTCGACTTTCAAATAAAAAAATAGTAAAAAGTCGGGTCATTACAAATACAATAAAACTGAAATAATAAAGCTTATTTTAAAACGATTCAAATTTCTTCTAATTCCACGTGCTTCCTACAATATGATCGTATTAATTACGATTCTTGAAGTGTTTTTAAAATTGAAAACTATCTTCACCGATCAACACAAATCATTTTAACATATTTGGTTGTCACTCACATGTTTCTTAGAAAATTTATCAAACCGTCACTCGAAATAGGATTTTTTCAAGCATACACTTTCGAGTTTCGATGATTGAGCCACTGAAAAAGAAAGTACACCTTATTATCAACTTTTTAAGCATTTCTCATCGTATCTTTAAAATCATTCTCATTCAGAAGTAATCTCAGTTTATTCATATATTTTTCCTTAATCTACGTGAGAAAAACATGTCCTAAAATAATCTCAACTAAATCATCCTTAAAACATGAATTGTTGTGTTCTTTGTTGTGTTCTTTGACATGGAAGCAAGGAATAATATCAATCTTTGCTTGTTCCACAAGGACAAAATAATTTGATGTCTTTTTTAATCTATTCTATTATTATACACATTCATTTTTCCATTACAAAACAAAATATTTTGTCCCTTTAGAAAAGCAAAGGGCCAAAAAAGCTTCCAAAGATACCCTTTCCTCTCGTCACAAGACATCCTCCCAACAAGCAACTTCAAAAACCACCCAAAAGTTTAATAAAAATGGGAGAAAAAAAATTAATTTTTCTCGAGAATATAGCTTAATCGATTGAGCATTAATTATCGTTTCAATAGTCAATGTAACAGCCCAAACCCGCCGCTAGCAGAAATTGCTCTCTTTAGACTATCCTTTCAAGCTTTCCCTCAAAAATTTTTAGACTAAGGAGAGGTTTACACACCCTTATAACATGTGTTTCGTTCTCCTTCAGGGCCTAGCGTTCTTGCTGGCACATATTCACCCCATTTGGGGCTCAGCATTACCTAGTGCCTACTCTGATATCATTTGTAACGACTCAAACGCACCACTAGAAAATATTGTTCTCTTTGTGCTTTTCCTTTCAACATTCTTCTTAAGGTTTTTTAAAACGTGTCTGCTAGGGAGAGATTTTCACATCCTTATAAAGGCTGTTTCGTTCTCCTCCTCAACCGATATGGGATCTCATAGTCGATGATTAAACCCTCAATATGCCATGGTTAAACTAAAACAACACGTATTTTATTTTTAAATATTTATAATTTATATCGTTCTAGGTCNTTAACCCTCAATATGCCATGGTTAAACTAAAACAACACTTATTTTATTTTTAAATATTTATAATTTATATCGTTCTAGGTCAAAATTATGCACTAATAAAACTTTAGTCTATGTCTAATATGCTTCCGTGACATGTTTGGGCTATATAATATAGTAATAATAGCAAAATTTAGTTGCCATAAATTAAGTTGTTTTTAGTTTATATATAATAATGATCTAATATAAATATTTGTGCCTAATGACCATATTTAGAATAATTAAAACTCTACTCTATGTTGCAACTTTATAAAGATAAGAGTCTAAACTATATGTTATTTAACAAAANATGTTGCAAATTTATAAAGATAAGAGTCTAAACTATATGTTATTTAACAAAAAGCTTCGAAATATAACACGGTTGAGAAGTAATAAGTTCGATATGGTTAGGAATAATGACCCTCTACGTTGATATAATATTGTCAACTTTGAGTATAAGTTCTTATGATTTTGCTATCGATTTCGCCAACATGTTTCATATCAATTGAGATTGTGTTCCTTATTTATATACCTAGGATATTTTTCTTAATTAGCCATATTCATTCATGTTGTTTGTAGAAAATGATTAACGTGAAATTTAAATAAAACAATGTCTTGATCTAATCTAAAGGCTACAAATAACAGGAATGCATCTACCATAGTTTCTGTCCCATGGTCGTCACCGCGACGTCGTCATCCATATAGAGGGTATTACTTTACCTGAAAAATAAGAGTAGGACGTGACTTGAGTATTTTAATAAATAATCAGCGAGTAACCCACTATTGGGTCAGAAAATTTAATCACAATGCAATCATGTTTGAGACTTATCATTTCATAAAACATCGTTTCATAGCCTTTGTCTCAACTTCCAAAATGGGCAGAATTGGATGTGTCGTACTTTCTACGGCTTACATAAGCTCACATGGACCCCCGGTGAGCTCGTATACATACCCTTTGGACCTAGTCTAACATACACTCACGATGTCAGATATCATGCGGACCTCTCTTTTTTTATGAACTAGTCTAACATACAGGCACAACGCATTACACGTCACCGGATGCCAAAAAAAGAGAGGTCCGCATAATATCATAGTGAACATAAATATCGTAGGTACATGTCCGTACTAGCATAACATAATGGGGAAGTATCCCAATGCACATGAGATACATACATGCGTGAGGTCTCATGATTTTCGTTCATAACATAACATTGATTTCATTTCCTTTCTCCTTTCATCCATTACCTATTTCATATAAGCATCATGTGTACATGGCAAACATCAAAAAATCCATCCCATAACTTTACATTGTAAGACATAACATTACATACATGACATTTCATTTCATTCATAATATTATGTAACGGATATCACATGCAAACATGACAATATAAAGAGCATATAACCATCACATAGTTAATATGGTACATGCAAGAACCATAGGGCATGCACCAACATACATCATAACTCCAACAGTAAAGTCACTTACTCAGTTGGTCTTAGCCAAAGTTACTAATTACTTGGTAGCCGCCTCAAAAACTATATTACAACAATTAATTCTCACCTATATCCATTCATGACATACTTAGGGCATATTAATATCTTAACCTAACTAACTATGATGATTAATTCCAATATAAGCCGTAAAACTAGCTAAAATTGGACAGAGATGAGATATAATCTCCGTCCTCGGTCCTGTTTAGCAAACGATGAAAAAGCTCTCCTCACTTCCTCCTCATTTAAATAGGGATACTCCACCTCATTCAGAACGGTTCCTTCCCATCTGATTAATATCTTGATTCAAGAATTCATTTCATTAATTAGTGTTCTAGATTCATGTATTGTATTGTCATATCCAATTAAAGGTAGAGAAGACAAAAACAAGAAAACTTGTCCATATTTGGATGTTGGGTTATGCTCATGTCCAGACAATTCCTAATACTTAACTTACCCTCCAACGTTAATCCGACAGTAAGCTAAAATCAGTACGATAATGTTCTTCCAACAGTTTTTAATCTAATTTCTTGAAATGAAAACACATAATATAAAAGAAATTATATCTTATTATATTTTCATATAACATAAAGCTAAGAAATAGCTTCCAAAATATAATAAGCTTTTAATTTAATTTAGTATATATTAATGTATTATGGACTGCCATGTAATCTTTAACCCTCTTGAAAGAAGCAATAAAAAGCATGTCTAACATAACCTATGCTATGCTATGCTATGCTTTCATTTTTTTGTGTTTTTTAAATATGCATAAACCAAATCCACTTAACATGGCTCAACTTAAGCCAAACAAGGAACATCCTACTCGGTTAAATCAATGTTGGAACTTGTAATAAATATAAAATAACACATTTTCACCTTTCACTTCATTTTATTGCATATTTTGTTCATATATTACCTAACTCAACCCATTCGAATTACCCAATTCAAATCAGAAAGGTTCGTTGGATCGTTGGAATAGATTTGTTTTCGATTTGGGTTGAGTTGAATTTTTAACAAATCGAAAATTCAAGTCGGTTCATGGATTGAAATTTCTTGAGTCGGGTCAATTTGATCAACTCGAGAATAGGGTTACATCTCAACTCAACTCTACCCTACTTTTAAGATTATTATGAAGATTAAGAATATTTGGCGTTTGTCACTTAGATTTTTTTTAAATAACAAAAAAAAAAAAACAACCCGACAACCCAACCAACTCAACTCGAAAATAGAAAGTTTGGTTGAGTGAGATTGTGAACTCTATTCACGTTACTCAAGTCACCAACCCAACCAACTCGAAATTTGGGATAGTTCAAAAGATTTCTCCAACCAATTTATGCACACTCTACGCCAGTAAAGTTTGAAACTTTCATTAAAAGGATCAAATTTTTATTGTCTAACATCTTAGACCAACCTGAACTCGTTACCATACGTATGTTTAAGTTATTTGAAGTAGAAAGTAGAAACGGAAACTCGAACATTGCAAATTTATACATTATAATAGATATCATTCAAACAAAAAATAATAATTTTACCATCACAACATAGTGACATCAATTCATTTTAGTAATATTCTAATCTACAACTTGTTCAAGATTTATTAATTCTTTTATTGTCTTGAAAATTTAAACTACAACTAGTTTATTTCTAGATTCTTACTCCAAAGTTTATTGTAAATTTCCCTTTTATTAGGTCGTGAATGAGACTTTATAGGGATGTACATATTATATTTTAATTCCGACGACAAATATAGTTTTAGACTATTATCCCTACGTAAATAATAACTTTATGGCACCATTCCTAATTTTATTTATTTATTTTTTAGCCGCATCCTATGAACTAGATCACACAATTTATAGCATTATGATTCATTCAAAAAGGTGTTGGGAAACTAAATATTAGAAAATACAATTCTTACAAGTCCGCCGTTAATGGATATTGTCCGTTTTGGCCCATTACGTATCGTTGTCAACCTCACAGTTAAAAAAACGCGTCTATTAGGGAGAGGTTTCCACACCCTTATAAAGAATGTTTCGTTCTATTCTCCAACCGATGTGAGATCTCACAATCCACCCCCTAGGAGCCAGCATCCCGATTGGCACACCACCCAGTGTCTGGCTCTGAAACCATTAGTCATAACGTATAGCAATCAGCTTTATAAGAAATGTTGGCACACCATCCCGATTGGCACACCACCTAGTGTCTGGCTCTAAATATAATTCTTACAAGTCCGCCGTTAATGGATATTGACTATTTTTGCCCATTACGTATAGCAGTCAGCTTCATGGTTTTAAAACGTGTCTATTAGGGAGAGTTTTCTATACATTTATAAGAAATGTTTCGTTCTCCCCTCCAATCGACGTGAGATCTTATAATAATTTAATATGAGTAAACTAGATTACTCCTATTATATAAAAGATAATTTCTATTTTTTTTTTTCAAATTCATGACATATGGTCGACTTGGAAGATACTCCCAAAGCTTAGATCACTCTCTATAAAAGAGAGATATATTCACATGTTTAGTGCAAAAGATGGTCATGACATCCTACTAGTAATACATGAGGTAAGGCATCTCGATTAGGCGAGAGAAAATTGATAGATACCCATCAGGACAACCTGCTCATGAGACATGGTGCAAGGTGTCAGTGTCATGATCGTACATTTTCAACCATACAACATCGTGATCTTGACATACTCACGACCAGTCTTGAGGAGAACTCAAGCCCCTTATTTTCTTTTAGGGGTTCGGATCCAATGATTTGATTTTACATTTTCCCATTTTGATTTTGTTTTTTCATATTTTATCCTATTAGTTCAAATCCTTCTATCTATATGAACCAAAATATAAATTTATTTTGAATTAAACGATGATGAATGAGTGTGTTGAATGATTTCTAAAAATCTTGTAGTTATTGCATGTCCCTTTGCAAGCCTTGATATTGAGGTGTTTTGGTTTGTGTACAAGAGATCTGATATTTAACTTATATGATAGAAGTTCATAATTGACTCAAATCTATAACTACATCCTCGAACAACAATAAAATTAAGGTACAAATGCAAGATGCCAACGGAACGATCAATTAGACCGAGGCTAGGGTTGTTTTCTTCTCACCATGTCCTTCTATGTGTATTATAGATTTAGTGTGAGTGCACCGAAAAAGAATAGTACATTTTGCCAACGAAATTCTCGTCTAGCCCAAGGTTGAAGACTTGACCTTAGCAATGATCAATCTCAAGACGAAAGACGAAACCAGTCATTTTTAAGTGGGGGTAATAGAAGTTACCGACCCAACTCCTCCAAGGATGGTGGAGGTAACATACTTGGAGGTAGAGGAGAGGAAAGCGAGTCCTCCCAACAGAGAGGTAGAACTCAATCGCAAAAATCTCATAGCCAAAACAGTCTCGACAAGGCTCCTTGTCCTGCTGCATATGCAAGGGGACTCATAGAGAATCTGAATGCCCACAGAAGGCGGCACTATACGCCTTCCAAGAAAAACTTAGAGTGAATTTGGTTAGGCTATGACCTAGGATGGAACATGTCCAGTTGTCCGAGCCCAGTAAAATCAAGAAAGACAATCAAAGGGTGACAGACCAAAAATATGAGAAACCAAGAGACATGAATCTATTTCTAGACTACCGAACCACCCCTGAGATCTAGAAGGCCACCATCTCAACTCTAAAAGACAATGTGGCCTCCAAGTCCAATAGTAGTTGGTATAGTGTCCGAGGAACTTTCATTTCCTTCCCACTTTGGTATAGTACCGTTCAGCTAGGTGTGAGGTTAGTTAGGGACGTGTGACTTAGTGGTTTGTTAGATTACTCTGCGGAGTGGATCCTTCCTGTAGTTAGGCGTTGATCATGCGGGTAGTCAATAGCGTTACCCTACACAGATGATTCGTCTTGTGGATGGGCATTGATCATGCGGGTAGTTATTGGAGCTAGCACATAACGGGGTCAAGCCCCCAACCTTGGGTGACTATATGGCCTGTGGAATGGGTTCACCAGCTAATCTCCCATGGATGACCTTCAGTCACACTCAAAGCGTCAATAGGTCTCTGTGTTTAAGTTTTTTTGTATTTTATTTTGTAATGGTATCTCAAACCCATTTTTCTCTTTTATAATAAATTTGAATAGCAATCTCAATCCAAATTTCAAAATCTCGAAATTTAGATCCTAACAAGAAAAATAGTGGTTGGGTTTGATTTTCACGAGCTATTTACGCACACCTTCGGAGGTTACCCAATAATGGTATGAAAGAAATTTTCTCGAGCTGTTTACGCACACCTTCAAATTCATTTAGCTAATGAAAGTTTGTGCAAGTTCTTGCAGTTTCTTAAAGTAGAGGTGTTCGTGAGTTAGGTTGGAACATGTTTTAGACCCAACCCAATCATTTAAATGGTAAATTTTTTAATTCCAACAACATTAAATCTAACATAACTATTAATTTTTAGATTCTGTTTTGTTCAAGTCATTTATTTAGTTAGGACAACATCTAAGTACATCTAATTAAAATTTATACTCAATTTCAACATATATTTTGAAAAAGTTACCTTATAACAGAATTTTAGAGAATTAAAAAATATATAATATATATATATAATTGTAGAGTAACAAAAATGTATATTTTAAAATTAATTATCAATTCAGGTTTATTTAGTTTAAGCCCGTCTAATTTTAAGTGAACTTATGAACAACTCAATCTATAAAATTTCCATTTATTTGGGACGAGCTTAATCTAAATACGTTCATAACTCAACCCAAACCATACGGATTAGATTGAGTTGATCGAGTTTTTGAGGTTATCGAATTTTTTGAATACCCATATCTTAGATAATATATTAATGAATTAAGAGCACCGTAACAACGTCAAAAAAAAAAAATAAGTAAATAAATTACATTCCTAAAAATTTTATCAATAGGGGAGAAAAAACAAGTAAGAAAAAAAGCTTACCAAAGAAATCATTTTGCACGAAAAGCCGATCAATTAGAACACCGTGCTAAATTACTAGCACTAAAAACGTAATAAAATGCGCGAACATTCATTTAGATGATCGAAGATTATCAGTTAATCAATCTATTTCTGATTGTTTAAGATTATGTTTGTTTTGGTTGTCTAAAACAAAAAAACAAGTTATGAAACAAAGTTTTTAGGATCTAAATTTGAAATTTAACTAAAGTTTTCAAAATGGATAAAGGATTTGGGGGATATAAATGCAGTTGTTTAAAACTAGGTTTGAATTACATACTTAATAAGGCAGACATTTTTGTATGTAAAATATATAGCTAAGTAGTTGTATACTTAGTTGTGAGAAGGAGGATGAGTCCTAGCATGTTCATAATCTGAACTGAAAACGCCATTGTTTCCTTTAACTTTCTTGTGATCATTCTTTAATTCTTCCAATCTCTTCACCTGCTTCCTTCTCCTCTTGTATCTTGTTCTTTTGGATCTTACACTTTCTCTCTCTTCACCTGCCTTTGAAGGTGTTAGCTTCATGCATTCTATTGCTGGTTCATCCCATGAAAGAGCTATCTTCCCCAATCTTCCCTAAAACATCAAAAACATAACCAAAATTAACCAAAAAACAAAAACAAAAACTGGGTTATCTTCGACATAAACTGATTTCCAATGGTTCGTTTTAACCCATTTGTTGCGGTCACGGTCAAGGACGCTCAATTTGACCCACTTGGTCTATAACCGACCAAGTCTACCGCTGGTAAATATTGTCCGTTTTGGTCATCGCTGTCAACCTTACGGTTTTAAAATACGTTTGTGAAGGAGAGGTTTCTACATCCTTAGAACAAATGTTTCGTTCCCCTCTCCAACTGACGTGGAATCTCAAAATCCACCATCTTGGAGACCCATTGTCATCGCTGGCCGATACCTCAATGTCGGACTCTTATACCATTTGTAACCGCTCATGTCCACTACTAACAAATATTGTTCGTTTTGACTCGTTTAGTATTGACATCAGTCTCGTAGGGAGAGATTTTCACACCCTTGTAAGAAATGCTTTGTTTCTCTCTTTAACCGATGTGGGATCTCACAATCCACCCTATTGGGGACCCATCGTTCTCATTAGCACATAACCCAATGTCAATACCATTTGTAATAGCCCAAGCCACCACTAGCAAATATAATCCGATTTTGGCCTGTTACATATCGTTGTCAGCCTTCACGATTTTTGAACGTGTCTACTAGGGAGAGGTTTCCACACCCTATAAGAAATGTTTCGTTCCCTTCTCCAACCAACATGGGATCTCACAATCCACCCTCTTGGCGACCCATCGTCCTCGCTAGCACATCATCTAGTGTCTAACTTTGATATCATTCGTAACAGTCCAAACCCACCACTAGCAAATATTATCCGCTTTAGCCCATTACATACCACCATCAGTCTCACGGTTCTAAAATGCGTCTACTAGGGAGAGGTTTCCACAACCCTTATAAGGAATGTTTCGTTCTCCTCTCCAACCGACATGAGATCTCACATAATCAATCAGTTCGTTCTCTACAAACCTTCCAAAACAATAGAGATCTCTAAACGAACAAATTGAACGATCGACCTTCATCGATTACATTGAACAACAAAACCAACATCCACCAACCCATAATACCAAATTCATAGTTTTTGCATAGTTTAGGTACCAACCTTAATAGGAGCTTGAAGTTTCTTCTGAAATTTGATATCAGCCAATTGAAGAGCCCGTGAATGGCATGCTTGAAACCAAATGCAAACAAGAAATAGAAGAACATAGAAAGAGATTGACATATTAGTATGAGATAGAAAAGGCACAATGGCTTGGAAATTATAGATCTCCTCAGAAACTGCATAGAAACTTACAAGATATTTCTTCTAGATAAGAGAAGAAATTAGTGGAGTTAGGGATTTTGTTGATATGTGTTGGAGTTAGGGTTTGTTGCGTGCTCCCCTTCACCTTTATGCATTGGAATGCATAATTTTGGTATTAATATATGAAGGGAAGAGTCATAATATATTATTTTGGTACCAAAAAGTAAGACATTTTTCCCTTTAAACAAGGTTTCTTCAACATCAAACCATGCATCGTCCTTGGTGAAGATATCCCCCCATGTCTCTTCTCCTTGTTAGTTTATCAAATTTTAACTTTCCAATGAGAATTTTAAGACTTTGTTTTGTTCAACTTATTAGTTGCACTTAATGGGTTCCTTCATTTTTTGTCTCTTTCCATCTTTTTTTTCTTGATGGAACAATAAATAATTGTTTTGTTGCATTTGAAAATTCTTCGGAAAAATATATTTTTTTTTGCAGTTATGATATGGACACGGTGGAGGAGTTGACAACTACTTCAGATAGCAAACACGAGAAAATTTGAGGGATCCAGAATCGGTGATCAAGAGACTTAAGACTGATATTCATGGTTGATTGATCAACCTGATCATCAAAATGTCAATATGCAAATTGAATCGAGTTTTCAGTTTTCCGAAACTTCAACTACAAAAAGTTTTAACTTCTTAGTTTGGGTTGAGTAGTCTAAGTTAGTCGGGTTATCGAATCATATGAACATCCTTATTTTCTTGACTACATTTTCTTGACCACTGTCATTCAAGTGATCTTTAATGTATAATTATGGCTCGAGCTTAAGGTATAATAGAATCTAGGAAAACAAAGAAACAAATTTAATTAATTAACTTGTAGCTATCTCAATTAATTAATTTTGTTTTCACTTCCATTATATAATTTTAGTATTATCATTTAATTTTTTATAGAACATGGTCCATGTACGGGCACATGGACCCACTAGGTGGGCTCACATACATACTCCAAGGGGCCTAACGTGGTCGGGTACAATGTATTAATGCGTCACTAAATAGCACAGAAAAGGAAAGGTCCGCATGATATCATCGTGAACATAAATATCGAAGGTACGCATCTATATTAACGAGAAAAGTATCTTGATGCACATGACATACATACATGCATGCGGTCCCCATGATTTACATTCATAGCATAATATTAACATTCTTCTCTTTCTCCTTTCATCCATGATGTAGTACATATATGCATCATGTATACATTACACGATAGCCTTCACATTATCCATCACATAATTTTTCATGGCAAGACATGACATGACATACATAGTATTTTTGTTTCATTTACAACATGGCGTAATGGACATCACATGTATAAATAGTATACCATCATATGTAATTACATAGAACACATAAAACATAGCATAAAATAATATTGTGCATACAGGCCATAGGGCAAGTTCGTATTGTACAATAATCATAATCCTGAGGAAGCGACTCTCTTGCCTGCTAACTACTCGATATCTATACTCGATATCTATATTGACCATTGTTAATCTAGACGAGTTCATTATCAAAGAATAGTTAAAGGTCTTCAAATAGTCTTTGGCATTGCATATCATATGCATCAAGAACAACTCTAAAAACAAATCACAAAGCTTAATAGAATTCGATCTGGTTTTCTGCCGCGGCGGTGTTTTCTGTGTGCGCATGGTCTCCGGCGTTTGGATCTGCGTTCAACGGCCGAACTCCTAAGGTTGTATATTCTCCTCCCTTACAGTTCTTGATAATTTCTCTGTTGATCGTTCTTGGAAAACATTTCAGAGCTCTTCTTTTGTTCGATTCACACATCTTTTGTATATGTTTGTGCACGTAGGTTTTTTCGATAGATCCTAATCTGCTGGTAATCTTTACTCTACTGTCTCTGTTCTTTGCGTTCTTCATAGCACGCTATTATGCTAAGTATACAAAATTCCAAGCGTGTTGGTTCTAGGGTTTATAACACATCGCAACTCCCAAATTTGATTAGGCAGAGAAATCGTGTTGAAGATTAGCCATACATCTTAACAACTTATATGAAATTTCCGAGTAATCCACATTAGTCTAGTCGTACAGAACAGTGACATGAAGGTGATAAACTATACTGGCAGGGAAGATGAGCATAGTTTCTAAGGCATGTGGGCTACCTTGGAGAAGGAGCTATTTCCGATTCAGAGAGAATTCTTGTAGACATGATACTAGTTTGTGGGGAAGTGCTTTGATGGACTGGTAGACACTCCTTAAGCTCTCCCAAAACATGACTTATGTCTGGCCTTTGAAGTGCAGTTGATTGAGTGCATGACATGGCAAGTTCTATGATTTTCCAGGCTGAATTGTGGTTGAATTGTCCTCCTAACTTGAAAACAACAATTTGTTGAATGTCTCCTGTTTGGATCATTGGTTCCACCCAGTTTAATATGTGAAAATTCCCACCAGAAGTTCTTGTTATTGCAGGCTGTCCAGTGACCAGCTCAAGCAAGATAATGCCAAGGCTATAGATATCACTTTGCTTATTTACGTTACCACACCCTTGAGTTCTGTGTAAAAAGCACATAAAACATAGAATCAAGTTTCTAAAACAATAAGAAACCAAAATCTTATTAAGTTAAGAGTTAATTAGGTCTCTTGTTTTACTTACCCAAGGTCGAGATATCCTGGTGTACCAGCTAGACGAGTAAAAGGTTGAGATTCATTTTCAGTTGCAAAAGTTCTAGACAATCCAAAATCAGCTATTTTGGCTGTCATTCTCTTGTCTAATAATATATTTGCAGGTTTTAAATCTCTATGGATAATTGGAGGTTTGCAACCATTGTGTAGATACTCCAATCCTGTAAAATGGCATACGAGAGTAAGTGAGTTCGTTTTTTTTTTTAATATTGTCTTTAATGCTTATGATAAAGACAATAGACCTCTGTATATCTCTATAATGATATAGTATTGTCCACTTTGGACAAAAATTCTCACGGATTTTCCTTAGATTACCAAAAGATCTCATCCCGATAAGGATATTGCCCTATACAAGAAAGAAAGAAAAGAAAATATATGTTCTAATTTAGTTTACTAACCCTGTGATACATCCACTGCAATTTGAAGTCTTCCAATCCAACTAAGAGTATCGGTGTTTGAATTTGTATTTTGGTTTTCTGCATGAAAAACATATAACAAGCTCAGCTCATTGATACCTGGAGCCATTTAGAAATTTCAGTGAGTGATTCTGAGTAGAGAAACATAATATCAATACTTAAGTGTTGCTGTAAACTGCCATTGGCCATATATTCATAAATGAGCGCCTTGTGTTGACCTTCATCACAGTATCCAAGTAGGCAAACCAAGTTGCGATGATGAAGAACCATCAGAAGTTGTGCCTGCATTTCAAGTGGGATGATTTCATTTGACTTCATCACTTGTTGGCCATCATATCAAATGGTTAAAGATGGGTAAAAACAAGCAATACTTATCTGCTAGCTAGACTCCAACTTTTTGCAGCCCAACCCGCCCACATGACAGAAGAAAAAAAATAAAAAAATTACATGCACCTCTATTCGAAATTCTTTATTGCCTTGTTGTGACGTTGCTGAAAGCATCTTCACTGCAACTGTAGTTTGATCCTTCAGAGAACCAAGATAAACTTTCCCAAATCCTCCTTCTCCAAGAACCACCCCAAAGTTTTCAGTAATACCCACAACCTCTTCGTAGCTATACTGTCTACCCTTCAATTTTAGTGGATCCTCTTGTTTTGATTCGATCGAGTTCTCTAAGGAAATAAGAATCAAATTTTCAACAAGAAGATAACAGCATTTAAAGGCGTACATTATAAAGTATTGTAATCAATATAAGAAATCAAAGAAGAACATACCTTTGGGTTTTCTTGTACAGATTATAGTGACTCCCAATAGGATTACAACAAAGACAAGGGCCGCTATAACAGAGAAAAGAATAGGAATTTCCAACTCTTTTTTCTGGTTGCATGGAGGTGACCAACAGAGTCCTGGATTGCCTTCCATACTGAATGAAGGGAAAAGAAAACCAAATTAACCAGAGAAAGAAAGGTGTAGTTTTGTATTGACTTTAACTTTTCAAAAGAAGAAGTGACCTTAAAATTAAGGTTCCATCCTTAGACTTTTGAAGAAGAGTGTCAGGTACGACGCCGGTGAGTTTATTCCCACTTAAATTTCTGGAAGGAGAAGTACTAACAATAGTTAACACATTGTATTATTTTAGGATAAGATGTTCTTAATAATACTAAATGTATTCTATTATATTGACAGATTTCTTGTGATGAGATATTATACAGAAGTCGCAGCTGTGGCAATAGCACCAAGAATTCTGGTACTGCCCCTTCCAACTCATTGTAGGATAGATCTCTGAGAAACAAGAACTCAATTAAAACACCTTCATAATATTCTGGCTTAATCTTTCAAAGCAAAAACGAAGATCTTTGGAGCATGAAAATAGAAAAGAAAAATACTTACAAATAGTTGATGGCAGTGAGCATGGAGAAGGAGGATGGGATATCTCCAGTTAAGTTGCTTCTGCTCAGGTTACTGCAAAAGTAGATTGGGAATTGTTTTGAATACATCACATAGTGGAATTAGTGAATTGCTAAAGGAGAGGAGAGGCTTTTGGTTGAGAAATTATACAGTGAAATGATTCTTGCCCATGGTTGGACATTGTTGCAATTCAAACCTTTCCATGAGAACTCTGGTGGGCTACAAGGATCACCTTCCCAATTTCTACTAAGCTTGTAATGTTGCTTGATATCACTTATTGCGTTCACTGTGAGTAGTATTAGTAGAAGATGTTTGGTAATATTCGAGGGTAAGAAGAAGAAGAAGAAAGAAGAGAACGTACGATCTTGCAAGAAGGTTAGTGGATTTGGAGTGTCCATGGCGTACAAAATCTCGTACCCGTTGAGGATGGGAGGGAGGCTAGAGATGGATGTAGCAGAAATGGAAAATTTAACCTGCTGGCCGTGATTCACATCGAAGCCTTTTGTGCAAACTGTGTGTGGTTTGAGATATTGGAGTTGAATGGACTGTGTGATGGTTTGGACATCGTTGAGCACAATCTTCATATCCCGAAACTTCCCGGCTTCATGCTTCTCGATCTCCGCAAAATGAAAGCAAACATATAATCTATAACTTCTATAGGCTGTCCCTAATCCAAGTGGAAAACTTGAACCGTTGGCACGACACGCCGTCTGTAACATCAACATTGGCAACTTGTATGGATCATCATCGTTAACATTAGTATTATTGCTCCCAGCAATTACAGCATTTGTGGTCACTAAGCTCGTATTGTTTTGGCAACTGTAACCGCTCCAGATCCGATCATACACATCGTTCGGGTATCTGCAAGCATGAATTACCATTACCTACAATAATACATGAAAAAAACTGACAAATTCTTCTTTCTTTTGCAGAAAAAATAGTTGCAGCACATGATGCATTCAAGTATGGTTCATAAACAACGAATGTGAAGCCTAATTACGTGATTTGGTTGGTGCCTCCAACATCGAATCGGTTCGAAAGGACCAAGAATTTTGCAGTGTCAATGGGATCAAGTCGATAAAGAGAGACGTCAAGAGGTCGTAATATCAAAGCGGAAATGTAGGGAACTCCAGAATTTGTGTTAACCAAACAGACGTCGATGTAATCCGAGGAAGGATCAGGGAGGGTAATAGCCTCCATACATAGGCTGTCAAGCTTCACTGTTCCCCACAAGTTGACGCCGAGGTGAAGGTCAAAAGTGGGGGTGGAGTTTAACCCATCATAGTTGCCATACACAAAGGAAGCTCTGATGAGATATTTAGTCATTTTGGGTGCCTCTGTTTTTAGACGGTAGCAGTTCCTTGTGCCATTTGGAAAGCTTCTTAAGCTCCAGTATATAGGTCCCCAACGTGGACGATATTCTGCTAATATTTGGTTGCTCATTCCAGATCCTATCATGTCTTTGTCTGTTTTATAAACCAACCCATCCCCTTCGTTTACGGTATCTTCGAATCCGCCGCAGTCGATACTAATGAAACCTATCATTTCAAAATTCGAACAATTACAAACTTTGATTTATTTCTTAAAACTACTTACACGCATTCTCGAGTTCAAGAATTGCTCAAGATGCATTGAAGCATTACCATTTACTTTTTTGTATTTGAAAATTAATTTGAGTTCTAGCACAAATAAGATATTATCTACGTCCCAAATTTATTTAACGCTTCTTATCCGCTCTCTCGTACTTAAGAGTCAGGTGGGATCATAACTTTATATATCATGTGTTTATATGATTTTTGTTTATTAGACATATTCGAATTTTGCACAAAAAAAATATAGAATAAAATAGGTGAAATTTGACAACAATATTATCATTCCAAATTCCAAAATATAGCAATTCCAAGATCACTTTATGAATATTTTATCACAAAACATTACTTTTATGTCCCTTTGACTTTTCTCAAAAGCATTTATAAGTTAATTTTCAAGTACTGTTTCATTAACCAATCAAAAAGTGTTTTTAAACCTAATAATAATAATAATAATAATAATAATAATATATTTAAAAGTAATTTTTAATATAATAAAATTATCAAAATGACTTGTTGGTGAGTGATTTATTGAATATTTGGTTCTATACGTTTAAAAATGATTTTCTATCTCTAAGGTGAACTTGTATCATTCAAGGCAGGTTTGAAAATGATTTTATAATTATAATTAGTTATTTTTATTGTTTAATTATATACTTAATCAGAGATTTTGATTTAAATAAAATATTTTTTTAATGATTAGTGTTATTTTAGAATAAAAATTATAAAAATAAAAAATAAAACTAAAAACATGAAAGTTAGTTTTAAAAAATTATTTTTGGCCTTTTAACTTCAATTTATAACGATTTAGCCTCCAACCGTTTATATTTATTCCTACAAATAAACCGGGTGCTACAAAGTCTAAATCATTAAATAATAAAAATTAACATTTAACTTTGATAAAAAAAAAAAATTACAATGGCATAAATTAATTGTTATAAATTTAATAATACACAAACTAAATTATTACATGCTAAATTTCAAAATATAAATGGTTATTTTTACGAACATACAAGAATATTATATTTATGAAAGTGTAAAGAAACAAAAAGTGTATTAATAATCGAGAAAACTATAAAGGATTAATGGGAAGAGTAATCTCGCGTAATTAAAATTACGAGAAAGATTATAAATTTATAAGTAAAGAATATCATCTTATTCTTATAAACTTTTTTGAAAGACGAAAAGTAAAATAATGAGAACCTATATTTTGAACAATATCATACTACTATGAAGATATAGTTTTTACCTTCGGGAGATTGGGCGGCGTAGACGAAGTGAAAGCCCGTCGCCAAAACGCATAGCGAGGCGGCACAAACCCACCTCCGTTCGACACCCATTGCCACTTCAATGGAACCAAAATTTGATTCTTTGTATTTTGGTTCCTAATTGATATCTCTTTATAGAACCAAACCTTTGTGTTCTTTCATTCAAGTCTCCCTCTCAATTTCGTATTCAATGCTTGCTCCCACATGGACCACCCTTGACCATTTCCAACACTCTATGCCAAAATTTGGTTTTAATTCTCTTGTTTCGTGTAACAACTCGGCTTTCTACGTAATCACGAGTATTACTTAAAATAAAGGTTTGTAATTTAAATGAGAAACGTTGTTTGCTCGAGATACCCTTTTAAGAAACGGTGAAAGGACATCCAACAAAACAAAGTGAACTATACAATGCTAAAATTTCATCCTAAAAGCACTATCTATGCAATTACAATCTCACTAGTTTCTATAACCTGACTCGATAGGGAAAGTCCAAAGAGAACAATATCTGCTAGCGGTGGATTTTGGTCGTTACGAGGAGTTTTTTAAAATAAAAACTTTCAGTGTGGAAGCTATTTTTAAAACATAAAATTTCAGAGTTGTTTTGTGACCCTATTCGTCACTATCATTGATAGTCAAAATTATGGATGGATATCGTAAGGAGAAGCTGCTCGTACTGTAACCGTTGAACGATGTTGGAATCACAAGCTCGTCAACCAAATGACGCACAAGAGAAAGGTAAAAGAAAACAATTGAGCACACAAATTAGCCACACATCACTTACGATCATCGAGATCGACCACTATCATGTTGTTCAACTGCATCGACATTCGAGGGTCATTCCCCGAATGGATTTGTTGGAAATTAAAAATTTATTTTCACAGTGAAAGCCTCGAAATCGATTTGACTTCAAATAAAACATTTAGATGAAATCAAGAACTCTAACATTGTGTTCCAACGGTATATAACTTACTCTTCTAACACAAGTAATTTGACTCATGGGAGACTCTTACAAACATAAAAAATAAAAATTTAACTAGAAAATAATATATCCAAATATCTATTTTTATGTAAATTAAATTTAAATAAAATATTTCAATATATTCTTAACCTATTTAAATTTGATTGTGAATTTGATTGAGATTTAATTTTGATTTGGTCTAGTCAACCAAGTCAACTTCTCGATCAGACTTATATTGATTGAACAATGACTAAATTCTCAAAATTAATTTTCTTGATTTTACTCACTTAAATCTAAACTATTCAAATTGAATCTCAACGGTTTCAATTAATTCAATTTAGTTTAATCTAATTCGATTCAATCTCGATTATACTAATACTATCGGTTATGATACGAAACGTTTGATGATATTTTTTTCATAAATTTTGGTGTTATCTCATGCAATCCCTACGTGAAAGTGATGAATAAGAATTGAATGGTATTCTATTCTATAAAGCCAAAATGGCACGCATCAATCAAAATTGCCTATCAAAAACACTACTTTTCATAATGCATTTTAAATTTGTATTTAAAATATTATAATCATCCGACTCGTGTCAGTAATTGACAGAGAAGTTTCAATGAAGGATAAGAAATGTTGTTAGTAGCCGTTACCAATGAGTGAACCACGGTTAGTGACAAGGGTTACTAACGGTGGGCACGACCCTAAGAGAAGTAAAGATAGTATGAGAATATCTAAATCATTTTAGTATATCCTTAAAAAAAAGGCAGAGCTACTTCCGACTTAGAAAAATCTTATCATGTTTTTGTCTGATTCACTTTCTTCATATGCACGGCACTCCATATTAATAAAACCTGTAATTTTCATATTTAATACAATTACTAACTTTCTTGGATCTTTATATTTTGGATTAGTAGTGTTTGATATATTTAATTTTTAAAAAATAGAAAACAAAAATAAAATGGTTATTAAATAAAATTGAAGATTGAATAAGGTTGTTTTTTTTTTTTTTTTATAAATTTTGATCGATCATTACATGAAAGTGATGAATAATAACTAAGGAATAGTAGAAAAATCGAGTCGTTGATAGTTGCAGATGAAGGTTGTCGCTCGTAAAATTTGGTTTCAATTGTTTAAGAATAATGTAGGTCGAGCAACATTAATCTTCCCCCAACAATAACGGTACTAATTCCATCAAGCTCAATTTGACACGGTACGAAGACTATTTGAGCAATGGACATAGACTCATCTCCAAAACTGACCTTTCGATCTTTCATTAATGTTTCAATGTCAAATGTTGAATAAGTTGTATGGGCCTTCGTCTTGCTTAATCCAAACTCCTAAAGAAGTTATTTCAAAGTGATGAAAACGTCCTGATCTAACCTAAGAGCTACAACGTAAATGAGAATGTGACCGTCCTAACTTCATTTCCATGGTCTTCACCATGTTGTTATCCGTACAAGGTTTTCTTATCTTTATTTGTAAAAGAAATAGCACGTAGCTTGAGTATTTAAAGAAATACTAAATAAATAGCCCCTCTGTTTGGGTCGAGAAACACAATCACATGCAACCATAGTGGGACCTATCTTTTCATAAAAATATTGTGGTCTTATACTCTACTTTTCATTATGGGTGAAGTTGGCTCTGTAGTAATTCTCTACACATGGCTCATGCATGCACACATGGACCCACCAAGCGGGCTCATGTACGTACTCTCTAGGCATACCCTTCAGCTAGTGCACGCTCATGCTCATGCTGCTAGAGCCATAGGGAAATGAGCCTCCATAATATCATGGCGTGCATAATATCATTGGGTATGTGTCCGTACTAATCATAACGGATAAGTATTCTGATGCACGTGACATACAAAATGCATCAGATCTCATAGTATCAAATTATGGCATAGACTTATGATGAAGTCATAGCTCTATTCTTTCATGTCATAGAGTTCCTATGAGACATGCATTCGTATACTGGAAAAGTAATGAACTCTTCATCCTTATAGCGGAAGGATTGAAAACCGTTTTGATTTTATTAAGAATTAAAATAAAGCAATTAATATGCGAGCAAGAACTTTACCTTTATACAAACGGTAAGTTGCAAGTCTCTTTGATGTATTCCAACGATGTAAAAGTTTCTCCACAAAGTTTTTCTCGTTATGACTCAACAAAAGGTCAAAACTTGTGGGACCCTCAGACCCTCTTTAAAAGAAAATCACTAAATATCTGTTTGTTAGAAATCACGACTCTCATAATGGTATGCACAATCTCTCGTGGCTTTGCTTTGGGCTTCTCCAAAAGGACTCATACTAATAGAGATATATTCTTTTACTTATAAACTCAGGATCATTCCCTAAATTAGCCAATGTGGAACTTATTCCCAACAATCCTAAAAAATTCTCCCATCGAACAAAGTACAACATAAAGTCTCCCCTGAGGCCTATGGAGCCCTTGAATAGCCTCCCCTTAATCGAGGTTCGACTCCTTCTATGGAGCACTTTTGACTATACCTTCGAGGCTCACAATTCTTTGTTCGACATTTGAGAATTCTATTGACATAGCTAAGTTAAGGGCATGGCTCTGATACCATGTCAGGAACCACAACCCTCCACTATGGTATGATATTGTCCACTTTTAGCAAAAGCTCTCATGGCCTTACTTTGGACTTCCCAAAAGACCTCGTACCAATGAAGATGTATTCCTTACATATAAACCTATAATCATTCCCTAAATTAGCTAATGTAGACTCCCTCCCAACAATTCTCAACAATCCTCAACAATCTTTCCCTTGAACAAAGTACACTATAGAGCCTCCCTAGGCCTATAAAGCCCTCAAATAGTCTCCCCTTAATCGAGGCTCTGAACCAAACTTAGCTATGTCAATAGAATCCTCAAATGTCGAACAAAGAAGTTGGAGGCTCGAAAGTATAGTCAAAAGTGGCTCAAGTGTCGAGCAAATGGTGTAGTTTGTTCGAGGACTCCAGAGAAGAAGTCGAGCCTCGATTAAGGGGGAAGCTGTTCGAGGGCTTCATAGGCCTCGGGAGAAACTATATAGTGTACTTTGTTTAGGGAGGAGATTGTTGAGGATTACTAAGAGGGAATCCCACCTTGACTAATTTAGGGAATGATGATGGATTTTAATCTTTTCTGAAGCATATTTGCATATTTTTAAAATCTCTTCCTCAAGAAATTCATTATTCCCGCGAGGATTTTTTTTCATTGTTTATTTTAGAAGAAAATAAATCCAACCAAACAAGAACTATTAAGTCTAAAGGGGTAAATTTGCTATATAAATTTCGATTTAAAAAATCTTGAATATCCTAATAAAAATAATAATATACCAAAGTATAATTGAAAACGATAATTTTTTAAAGTTTAATTTTCAATATTACAACACATACTTTTTAATTTAAATATTAAAAAATATACAATTAAATGCAAACATCACCATTTTAAATGTAATACTTTAAATATACATATATACACAGCACTGTATAAAAAAAAATTAAAAATAAAGATAAAAACATGAGAGGAACATGGCAGGAATTTAATCTCTAGCTACCCCTGGTTTACTACAAACAATAAATTTCAAATCAACTTGCACCATGGAAAATCAAGATCAAGAGTGGTAAGTAAGAAGCATTGTTTATTGCTATTACGCTTGTTTGGTTATTAGGCTGGTTGGGAAAACCAGAAGCAAAGTGGAGTTTATTTTAGCTCTAAAGTGAACAATATCATATTATTGTCAAGATTTATTATTATGATGTATTTAGAGACATACCCTTCACTTATTCATGTCAATAGAATTCTTAAGTATCAAACAAAGAAATTGTGAGCCTCAAGGTTGTTCGAGAGGTCCAAAGAAGACCTCCTGTGTTGAACAAAGAAGTTGTGAATCTCGAGGGTATAGTCAAAGATGACTCAAGTGTCGAACAAATGGTGCACTTCGTTCGAGAGCTCCAAAGAAGGCATCAAAGGGAGGCTCTGAACAATGAGTGTACTTTGTTCGAGAGCTCCAGAGAAGGCCTCTAGAGAAGCTTTGAACAAAGGGTGTACTTTATTCGAAAGCTCCAAAGAATGCCTCAGATGAGGTTTTATGGTGTAGTTGTTCGAGAGGAAGATTGTTGAGAATTATTGAAAAGGGTAATCCCAACTTAACTAATTAAAAGGAAAATCATGAGTTTATATGTAACACTATTCCCACCGCCACTGGTATGAGGCCATTTGGAAAAACCAAAAACTCATTTGAAAAAACCGAAAACAAAACTACGAGAACTTATACTCAAAATAGACAATATTACATGAAACGAGAGCTTCATGATTCCTAACTAAACTAACACAAGCCTTAAAAGAAAGATAAATTTGCCGCCTATCCATCTCTCTGGATTGATAACATTTTATATGCTTAACAAAAAAAATACATTAACTTCAGAGATCCACATTAGATACCACAGTTTCACTCTTCAAAAGCTTTTCGTTGGATTACTCATCTTTTCCAAGAGGGAAAAAAAAGGAAATAAACCAACGCAGTAAGCAACGAAGAGAGCCTGTCCAATATACACAACTTAGTTGAGATAATTAATTCCTAACTTCAATCTGGTTTGATCAGTTCAATATGTTCATTTCGAACTTCAAATCTGAATCAAGGCCATCAAAGCTTTAGAGTTTACAACTTTTAGCACTTCATTAGGTACAATTCAACTGGATTACAAGTTGAAATAATGACTATGGCCTCAAAGTTTATCAGAGGATATATATATATATATATATATATATAAAAAGTCTGTCATCGACTATACAATTTATTTACAGACGCGATTTGGCATACGTTTGGCACAAACAGTAACAAAGATTAACAATGGGTTGTGGGAGACTGATAAAGACAATAATAAACAAGGAGAGAGAGCAGGAAACTGCATACTTTTGTGGGTGTCACCCAAATGTGTTCTCTCCACTGTACGTAACATAGAGAAAGCCATCCTCATCCTTCCTCTCATCGTAGATTGCAGACATGAGAGACCCTGTAAAATCAGAAGCATGAAGTCAATAATTAGAGACGTTTCTGATGTCTCTCGTTGGAAAGTGTCGATAAAAAAACTCTGCGTCGTGTATACAGCAAAGAAGAGATGGCTGTCACTAAAGTAAGCAAAGATAGTAGGTTTATTGGAGGGAGTCTAGACTTTTGAAATTGAGTCCCAAGGAACCCAAATGTCCGTTCCTTTTCCATTGGTTTCCAATGCTTAAATACAAAAATCTGAGAAACAACTCCTAGACTACAGAAATACTTGACATCTAAAACCTATGACAGTAAGAAACCCACGTTACAGCTGAGAGAATATACGCATTTTTAGTACTTTCCAGCTCATTTATTGTGTATAGTTTCCCCTTAAACATCACGCACATGTTGACAATCCATATATACAACGTTGGCCTCTGTTCAGTGTGTTTTGAGCGTAGCATTCTCACACCCCAAATCCTGTCTGCTCCTTACATCCTCCATAACAAAAGTGGCACAAGGTAGTGTGCCAATTGGGTAAAAGAATGATAGGCAGATCAAAAGATTTGAGTTAAAAATGAATTTCACCTGTCAACTATTTGTTTTTTTTTTTTTTTTTTTTTTGNACTTTAATCCAACTTGTAACTCATTTGTGTCATGTTTCACCAATTCATCATCAGTCATCAACACATTAATCCGCAATGTGAAAATATTTAAATAACGATACTAACGATGAGAACTTAATAGAACGAAAATGAATTTTAAAAAAATGGAGTTTTCAGGACTAAATAGATACACAACCATTAAAGTTAGAACCAATTGGTTATAACATAATTTGCCTAACAAAATGATAAATAGGATTATAACAATACCACAGAAACAACGGTCAAGACTGAGAATGACGTTAAATGAATCGGGACAATTCATGGATCTCATCTATTAATCAATTTTATGCTTCTAGGTAAAGATATTAAGAAAAAATTACGAAAGATTATCCATCATATTAAACAGAACGATCCTGATTTTCCGTTTTCAACAGATCTTGACCTAAAAGGAAAAAGGGTGATTGACCTGTTGGCGGTAGCACATTGTCCACGAATATGAAAATTGCTTTTTCTGCACTCAGTTTTATTCTCTTCCGGATAACATAAACGAATTGACCAACAGTCAGGTCAGCAGGCACTAAATACCTGCAAAAAAATTGTATTCAGGTTATTAAGAAACTGAAAACCTCTCTTAGTTAAGTTTGAAAATCAAGCACTAAAAACTGGACATTAAAGCTACAACCAAAGCCTTGTTGCAATTACAGTGCAAGAAATGAGAAAAATAAATTCCTAAACCATTCAATCGATGCACAGCTTGGAAGGTCGACAAGAGTTATCAGCATCTTTCTACAATTATACTGTCCTAATTACATAACCAGCATTACTCCCATTAAAGGACTATGGAAAAAGAAATGGGAGGGAGGAAGAAATATGAGATGCAGAAGAAGCACTTATGAATAAGAGAGTAAGTTTGTCTATAAAATGAAAACGCTTCAATGTTAAGAAACTTTCTTTTTTCTTTCTTTTCTTTTTTATCATTTGCTAATAAGAAATGTAAAGAAACTAAAGTAAAACTGCTAAAAGTAAATTCTTCTTACTTTTTTTTGTCAATGTTGGGAATATCACTTCTCTCTGCCTTCTCCACAATTACCTGATCAACACAAAAGAGAATGATAATAACAAGAAGAAAACATGAAACCATAACGACATGAGACAGAAATTTGAAAAATAAAGAATGCATCCCAGAACAGCATGAAAAATAAAAATGTCTAGTAGTACTGTTTATATCATGAACATTTTGATTGGCATGCATATGTAATTGAAGATAAAGAAAGTTTCAGTAAATATACTATTCTTTAGCAACAACTGCTCATTGACTTCGGGCTTCTATAACTAAGGACTCTTACAATTGCCCTCAAGCTTTCACTCTTTCAGATGGGAGCTTTTTTTTTTTTTTTTTTTTTTTTTTTTTTTTTTTTTNTTCCTCATTGGGTTGTTTTTTTTTTTCATGTTTATCAATGAAAGGTTGATTTCTTTAATAATAAAAAAAGATTAATAATACTAATAATAATAACAATAATACATAAGAATATAGAAACAGGAAAGAAGATCCTTGCATAACTGGATCCCCTTTCACTAATTTCTCACTGTCAACTATCTCATATTTGAAAAAACAAATTGGATGAGCAGGAATGAAATCATAAAAATTCACGGGGTGAAAGATAGTAATACAGTATTCAATACGGCAACACCATCAATGAAAATTTTCCATAGCAAGACGTACTATATATAGCATCTAAACATGCATGCTCAACGAGTCGAGATAGAAATAGTATCGACAACTAATCTCTACTTTACAACCAAAATTTATGTATTACATAGCTCTTTTTTCCGGACAGATGTTACGCTTAAGATATTAAGAGAGGTCAAACAAGCAATGTTCATAAATGGAATATGCCAGGAATGGATAGGAAAGAGAGTCAATAAGCATAAGCCATTAATAGGAATCGTGAAATTTTTTTGATCTGTTGAGAAAAATATCATTTGACATGATTATAAATACTCACACATAAATACATACAAACTGAGAGACAAAGAATGATATATTGCGCAGTCAAAGGTCAAATGACCCCAATTTCAGTACATACAAAGCATGAATATCCAATTTGAAAATATATATCCAGAACAACAAAGAAATAAAGCTCAAGAAAAGTCATAAATCTTACTGGAATTCTGTCTGGGTACTTCTCTCTAATCCGGGCAGCCTCAGCGTGTCTCTTTTCTGCAGAAAAATGAACAAATCAAAGAATCAGAACAAATCAAAGATGATTCTAGTTTGAAAAACTAATAAAAATACAGGATTCCATAAGAAAGCTCAAGAATATACCAAAATCATGCTCTTGCTTGAACGAGCTCGTCGACATTATAGTCACGAAAAACTGAGAGAGAGAGAGAGAGAGAGATTGAACTAACAATCAGTCGTAATCCGTATTATATTCATAACTGAACCAATAAAAATCATAGAACGAAGCTGGAATCACAAATTTAAGGCAATAATGAATACCATAAACCACTATTTTAGGAATTGAAGCATAGAACAGAAATAAAACAAAGACAAGTAGCGCAATATCTCCAAGTTCGGAATAGTAATCGATCAAGCCAACAATCCACGAATTCAGTCAACTGAGATTAAACACAAAATCGAATCATCGGTAAAGAAATACGAACCTGAGAGTCGGCGGCAGGGAAGGAGGAGACCAAAACTGAAGTTTCGTTCGATTTCTTGGCTGAAATCTGTATCTCCGGCAAGCAAACGAAAAAATCAAAAGCGAAAAATTGAGAGAAAATGAGATGAAGACGGGAATTGCGATGCTAATCTGTTGAAATTATCAAAAAGTTGTGTGTTGACAAAAGTGAATTGGAATTTGTACGCTCTTTTAATGGCAATCAGATAAGACGGGATGATCACGGGATGACTCAGCTTCTGTTCAAAGCTTCCACCTATTTTTTGTAATCATTTTTTTTTTCCCCCAAAAAAACAAAGTTTGACAATTTTACGAAAATGCCCATAATATTTTTAGAGAATTTTAAAAATTAAAAATATTAATATTAATATTTTGAATAAATACGTTTAAATTATTATTATTTAGAGTATTTTAAGTAGTTAATTTATATTTATATTATACCTCCAAAAATAAATAAAAGGGTTAATAAATATAGAGGCGATTGTCTACTTTGTTCTATGATCAACCAGCCGCTCACATGCACATGTCCCCACCATTTATTTAGATAACATTTCATATATTTTTTCTATTTTATAATAATTTGACCACATTTAATATTACCATTTTATTTGTTTTATTAATTTTTAGAATAAAAATAAATATAAAATTAATTAAAAAAAATTAAATTTTTTAAATTGAGAGATATTTTATGACATTATGCCAAATTCAAAATTATTTTATTAATTTAATATAATTTTTAAGAAGTGCAAAGTTCAGCCTTAACATCTCGAGGGAAGAAAAAGTGTGCGGCTAGGGGGAAGAGAATCTTGTTAGACGAACACTACTCTCCACAATGGTAGGATATTGTCCACTTTGAGCCAAAGTTCAGCGTGCTTCCCAAAAGGCCCAGTACCAATGGAATTAGTATTCCTCACTTATAAACTCATAATCAAATTAGTGGATACAGGACTTTCATCATCCAACAAATCTTTTTTTTATTTATTTATTTATAATATATTTAAATATGGTTTTGATCATGTCACCATTAGGAAATTTCAAGAGAAAATAATATTTTAATTTATTAAATGATCAACCATAATAATCAGAAACATTGATTATTTAATATATATATATATATATATATATATATGTATAGACTGGGTGTTCAAAAAAAAATATTTTTAATTTTTTGAAAAAATTACGATCCTAATAATTAAATTATGTCTAAAAAAATATCTCAATTCGATCCAATTTGTCTTATTAACCCCTAAAACTCATTTAATTATTTTTCTATAAAAAAAAAAATAATATATTTCCAAACAAATAATAATAAATAAATAAATAAACGAAGATTCCAAAATTCATTGAATGAAACAAAGACTTATAATTATGAGAGAAAAAAAATGGTTAAATTTAATACTCAATAATTTTCACAAGATGGTGGTTGAAGTTGATTACTTGGGGGAGAAGCAAACCAAAACAGTCAAATTATTAAAAGTCGCCGACTTGGGCACCACGGCAGCCGCTACCCCTGCGCAGCCCATCGCACCCCACGGGCCACTTGGTATAAGAAGGCTCACAACTCTGCTGGGCCAAGGCAGAGGAATTGTTATATAGCGCATGAAAATGGTGAGTGTCAGGCCAGCACTTGTGTTTGTAGCAGGAGCCATGTTTGGTTCGCTGCTGACACGAGGCTTTCGCCGCTGCGGCCAGCAGCAGCAGCAGCAGCTCCGCCGCTGCTTCAGCCGTGGTGGTGAAAGGAGTTTGAAGAAGCAACCAAGTGGGGGAGAGATTAAGAGTGTTGATTAATTAAATTAGCTTTGGTTTTGAGTTTGTGAAATTATTATGGCTTTTGTAATTGAATATTGTTGTGTTGCTTTGTATATTTTGTAATAATGGTGATGGTTAAATAAAAAAAAGAAGGGTCTATGCCTCGGTTACAATTTAAAAGCTTAATGGCTCGATTGTTTCAAGTGATTTAAGGTCGGGTATCTAAATCCATGTTTATTTTGACGGGTGAAAATCTAGCTTGAAAAAATGTATTTTGATTCATTTTGTCAATATTTAATTTTCGTTTGTTATTAATGATTTTTAAGAAATATCAATTTAATTTAAAGAATTATTAATATTGATTACATTACAAAATAAAACTTAAAAATCTAAAATTCTAATAGTCAAGGAATGAAAATTAAATCAAATTTTAATTTGTTAAGTTTTTTAATAATTTAATTGGATCAAAATTAACTAATAAAATTTTGATTTATTTACGTGCAACACAAAACACAGCTATGTTCATGTTAGGCATCTTAGTCTCAGTTATCTTCATGCAATACTAACACAGCTATATAATCATCACGCCATATAGGTACTTCACTACGAATTCACAACAAAAACTCAATTAGGCGCAAATTTAAAGTTTGGAGACCTATTAGAAACAACTTTAAACGTTCGTATATTAAGAACACAAGAACTTCAAAGGTTTCATAGCAAATGCAGGCAACCAAAAGAATAATGGAAACCAGGTAGAGATGAGCAGAGCAAAGCAAAGCAGCTAAAATGAATCCATTCCAAAAGTATTGTTTGAAAAACAACTTATCCAGAGTCAACTTAGAACAATGTTTTGGACCCACCACTCAAGGTGATTTGTTAAATTCTGGACAAAACACAGATAATAACAGCAAAATGCAGTAACACAAGGGAATATGCCTGACTTGCCTCTATGTTTTCTTCACCAAGTAACCGATCAGAACTCCGATGAGACCGATTAGCACCACGAACAATACAGAGAAACCTCCACCCTGCCTTCCGCTTGTTTCTTTCTTCAGAAGTTCCTGTCAAAATAAATATTCAAAAACCATAAATTTGGAAAATGTCTATGGATACCTGTGGTAATCCCTTCTTACTTTAAACCAAAAACTCAGCTATAGATACCAGCAAAAATGTCAAGAACTTGAATTGTTTCTATGATTTTGTTTGAATAAGAAAAGCTATCATTGGAAAAGAATGTCAACAAAGTTCTATGTAAGTACCTATGCAAGAGACAAAGGCGTGGAAACAACAAAATCCATATAAATTTGTTGGTTTAAATCCCATTTTCGTCCTTGAATTTTAAGGTTTTGTTTGATCCATTTGTTTCATTTTGTGTCATGAACTTCCAAAATGGTGCCCCAAACTTTTGGAAGGTTTTAGTCCCTAACCTTTCAAAAAATAATCATTTCATTTTTCTTTTAATAGATTGATGATGTAAGCTTTTAAACATGTATAAGTATTGATGTAACAGCTCAAGCCCACCGTTAGCAAATATTGTCCTCCTTGGGTTTTCCCTTTCGGCCTTCCCCTCAAGGTTTCTTCCCCTCAAGGTTTTTAAAACGCATCTGCTAGGGAGAGGTTTCCACATCCTTATAAAGAATGCTTCATTCCCCTCTCCAACCGAGGTAGGATCTCACAATCCACCCCTCTTTGGGGCCAGCGTCCTCGCTAGCACTCGTTCCCCTCTCCAATCAATATGGGATCTCATAATCAACTTAAACAAGTAGATGACGAGTATTGAGAAAGTTAAAATTTGGTAATATAATAAGTCCCAAAATGGGTATTCTTCTTAATGTTCAAGGAATTAAATGGATATTTTGAAATAGATATTTCGAAAGTTCATACCAAATTGGAACAAATCCGAAAATTCATGGATCAAGATGAGATTTAAACCAAATTTGTTTCAGTTACACTCAAATTCATGATCTTTAAATCCAAAATATCAGACAAGAAAAGGTTCCTAGAAAATACTGAAAGAGGTGCAGTCAACAGGGGTTTGGGAGAAAAACCTCTATCGTTACTTGGACTCGTACATACATGCATACAAGGGTGTCCTAAAATAAAGTATGTAAAATAACAATGAAGGTCAATATGAGTCATGCACTTATAACTAAGCTATTTACAGCAATATAGACTAATATCAAGCATCAGACTACGTAGAAGACACGAAACTCGAATGTAAAGAAAATAAAATGCGATACTAAAATAAATTACCAGCTCCTGGCGTAGTTTCTGATTCTGTTGCAAAGCAGCAGCTTTCTCTTCAGTCAACTTAGATATGTTAGACGACACCTGCATCAATATTTGCATCACGACATAGCTAAATCGACAAACAATACTTTCCACAAAAGAAACAATAATGGCGCTCCTGGCCCCCATATCATCTCAATTGTGGATAACAATATTCAAAATTGGACGAAAAGGGAGAGTGCAGTCAACCACATCCTATACCCTGCATTATTTAAGGAGGAAGCTAAAAAACACGAATATAGATACGAGACACGGATATGACATGACATGGACACGTGACACATGCTTAAAAAGATGTGTTTAATACGACAATGATATGTTTATTAAAATATATCGTTTTAATACGACATCTAGGACACGGACACGACAATGATATGTTTATTAAAATATATCGTTTTTATGCATGAAGGAAATTCAAAGTCAATAAGCTTATGAATTTATATGCTTAAAAAGATGTGTTTAATACATTTTGTTCTCAAAGTTTTTTCAAAGTCATATGTATGTCTAACAAATGTGGGACTTACATTGACTTTGTACTACTAGTGTCTAACACATCGTGCTAACAAGTGTTCAATATGTATCCAATAAATAAAGGTTGGAGTATCTAAGTGTCAGACACGGACATGCTAGTCAAACTAAAGTGTCCGTATTTCTAAGCGGTGGCGGGGGACAGCAAACAACAACACATACACAAATAGGACAGGACAGTTCATTGTGACACAGAACCTTTAGAAAAAAAATATAATAAAAAAATAAGAAACCATGAAGTCTAGAAGCTTGCTCTTCCTGAGATCTCAAACTAGGAAAAAAACCTCAATAATCAAGAGACAAAAGAATGGTGATTATATTTCTTAGAGTTGCTAATTTTCCTCCGAACAAGTATATGGATAATAAATTCTAGAAGTCGAAAAAGTTTCCCTCAAGTCCAAGGTTTTAAATGTTCATGTCGATGAAAATCTCAAGGTCTCAATTTACAAAAAATGTGTCATTAAATCGATAAACTGTTGTTTATGGGAAAATTGTAAATAAAAATTATAAAAATATTCAAATTATCTAAAAAGCATTCCACATTTTCTAAACGAGCTGAAGTTCTTTATTATTAATACTATGTCTATATTAGTGTACTCCATAAGTGTTATTTTGCTAATAGTTTTTTTTTCCTATGTTTCATCACTTCCTTATGATATAATGAAAATATTCGACGAAAATTCAATACCTCGCTCCTGTCTTAGTTGTTGATTAACCATTGTTCGCCATCTCAGATATTATTTCCAATTTCACATGGAAACCTCTGAGGCATTTAAGAACATGTGTATGCTTGCCTAAGATCTTAGCTTAACACCTTCAGATAGAATTCAAAGAACCAAATCACTTGTCTAAGATCTTAGCTCCGCTCTGTGCTCACCAAAGAAGAAATCAATATTCTTGAATTTTCAACTCTTTGCCTCTCCTGTTATGACTAAAACACTTTTTATATACCCACTTTTCTTGGTGCAGCTCCCACCTTGCTAATAGATACGGCCAAACAAAGGCCAATCAATGTTCTAAGTTAGCTTTTATCAATCTTTGAAGATATTTGAAAAGAAAGAAATTCTTGGATTTCCAAGGGAAAATAGGAAGACAGGACCAAATATATTCTCAACTATTTTGTTTCGCTGCTACCCCAGAGATTTGTAGTGAGTAACTCCTTAATTTTCCCCTTAATTCTAGTTAAAGATAAAGCAGATGAAATACTTAGGTGTTTATAGAAGCAAGAGAAGCATATCTTACCTGAGATGATATTTCTTTAGGCTCATCCAGAGATCTCGAAACCTAAAGTTCAACAACAAATTGCATTAAAATATAGGTGGAAAAGAAAGGATAATAAGGATAACAATCTAGAAAACATTTACAGCATCAAACAATGCAAAATTTTGGTTCCCATCTTCAACTGCATTGGTCCTGGAAGGGGATCCTTCTTCAGATCCTTCCGGGACAGGCGACGGAGGATTTGCAAAAATGTAAACGACCCTCATCTTAAAGTCATCTACCACCTTACCATCTCCCTTGTTAAACTACAATTCAAAGATGTAAAACATAAGCAAAAACGTACGATAATTGTCGATTCAAAAAAATTATTCAACTAATGGAAGCAGAAACAGGACATTCCCACCAATTCTGCACTAATGTCCTTTGCTGTTGTACCATCTGGTGCTATAGCACTTTGAATTAGGAACTTATCCTTGCATTGCATATCAGAAGGCATCTCCTTTGGAGCTTGCATGGTAACTAAAAAGACCAATAACAAATCAAACATCCAGCATGCAAAAGTAGAGACAATGAAATTAAAAACCGAAGCGTTGAATCGTATTTTTTAAACAGAGAGAAAAACGAATCGACTATTTTCACATACTGATTTACCCGTAATATCGCTTATACTACTCGGCAAAATGATTCCAGCATTAGGACGAACACAGTACTTCTTCGGATTCGTGGTTTTAACCTGTTAAATTAGAATGATTGGTTTCAGAAAATGTAAACAATTCAAGATTATACCAATTATAAACAAAAATTTGTACCTTGAAGGCCACATATTTGTCGGTTTTGTTTGTCAAGTGCAACGAACAAGAACTTTGCTTCTTCAGTTCAACTTTTCCATTAAATCAAGTAAATTATACAATTTACAAAAGTGAAAGAAAACACAAACACACATAAACAAAATGGCGTAACAAATATCCAAAAATCAGAATTAGATGAAATTGCAGCCATGATCAAGCTTCAAATGTTCGAGAAATCATAGCAAAATGTAGGGACAGATTGAAAATATAAGAAACTAACTCCTTCAATCAATTCAACCAGACATTTGCAATTCCTGATGAAAAACAATGCAATTCTCTCTGGTAACTTTTTGAAACCTTAACAGATAACATCTCAACTAGACATATACGGTAATTAAACAAGCTTGGATCATCATAACATTCTAGGATTACTAGATAAAAAGAAAATTCATCGAAAACCATCATCTAAAAATGATTTCCAACCCCCAAAGAGGCCAAACCATGATGATCAAAAACAAAATAAAAGTAAATATACAGCAATAAAGAGGAAAAAGAATCGAATACGATTCGTCAATTCTGGAAGTGCGCAAAAGTTGGGAAAAGAAATTGTTTCACCTTTTGCAGCAATATTTGGAGACCTAAAAGCGAAAGTTGTAAAGAAACACAAAGGATCAGAGAGTGGAAAGGATAAACTCACATTGGAATTTGAGCTCGGAGGGTTGAATATTGATATAATCCCCGGAATTCATTTTTGTCGCCCTTGATCCCAGCAGCTTTCAGATTCCACCCAAACACACTCACTCGATCAGAATGATGAAGAAATATTGATGGATCTATAAATTAAGAAAAAACAAAAAGAGGGACCAGAGAAATTTCGGAACCAGCAACAGATACGAAACTGATTTTCATGCGATTAATTATTTTTGGGAGTTACAAAAACCTTCATCATTTTGAATTAGTAGCTCCACATTTTTAATTATTTATTTTAAAAATTAAAATATTATACATACTAACCTGTTCTTCGTTCTTCCTAATAAAAATAAAAATTTGAATAAATAACTCGAACAATTCAGACCTTATATCAACCCAATATTTCATGGTCTGGTTCGAGATGCGTTCATTTTAATTTTAAAAATTTATAAAATAAGTCTCAAAAATGTTCTAATAGTTAGCAAATCTTACTCACCTACCTCCATGCAATAAATATAAAATTTAAGTCTTACCGACCAACTTTTAAATATATAGTTATTTATCGATACATTTCTTTAAAAGTTTGGAATTTTAAATAATAATTATTATTATTCTATTTTATGTAGTCGACCGTCGAAATGATTGACGGTTCCACCAAAGCATGTGGTATGGTTAACCATATAAAGCTGAAACATGATTAAATTTGATTGTCTATGTTATTGGATGAAAGCCGCACGTCCGCTAATTTGGGGAATGATCATGGATTTATAAACCAGGAATACTATCTCCATTGGTACGAGAGGTTATACTCAAAGTGAACAATACCATACTATTATTGAGAGTCGTGTTCGTCTAACATGTTGTTCCATGTTCACGATACCACGATTTTGTGCCTCATGGTTATGTTGTTAAGAGAAATAGCTTGGTTGGCTAAATGTAAAACAGTTGGAAGTCGACTAACTGAAAATTAAAAAGTATGCAAAAATATAATAGTAGAACCTAAACGCTACTTCGTCTTCCTCACCCGACAACAAAAAAATGAAACCCTTGATTTTTGGACGTCATTTTCTAGACTTCGTCACCATTAGTCCACCACTCGTTCATATAAATGACACCACGACACTCCTTTACTCATAAATCAACGTAACCTTCATTGAAACTTCAAAACACCGTTGGTACAAGCCCCTCGGTTTCTCTCTCACTTCTTCTCTTCTTAAACCCATTATCGATTCTACCATATGAAATAGCGTTGTTAAAAGTCATTAAATCGACCATAATATTTAAGCTATTTCTCTTTACGACTCTAGGCTACATCAATTTATCAAAGGTTAGTTACTTTTTATTAATGAACATGGTTGTTTTATTTATTTACATTTGTATATAAAACTAATTTTTCTCGTCGTACGCTTGAACCAATCATAACATGCATCTAATAGCGTTAGAGACGGAACATACATTGAAACAATCGGAGACCTAAACCACAGTGGGCCTTGAAAATGATGTTGGGCCCAAACTTCGAAACACAAATTTCATAAAAACAAAAATGTTACACAACGCTTTCATTTTTCGTAATAGATTCTCGAGATGGAAAACACGTGGATTGGATGAAAGCATACGATCGTGTTTCAAAAATATCTTTGAACTTCATAAAGTTTAGTAAATACCCATAAAATTTTATTAACATCTTTTAATTTTATAAAGAACAATATTTAAAAAAATTATTAATATCAATATATAAACAAAAATCATTTACTAACACCCCATTTATTATCTTCAAACATTTTAACATTAGAAAGTTCATGAGTATTTTTGAAACAATATATTAACGGTAAAAAAAAAAATAGAATATACGTGGATTTTCAAAAAATAAATAAATAAAAGTTTTTAAATATTTTAGAAATTTCTTAGTATTTTAAAATTTTAATAGTTATTAATTACATAAAATTAAGAATAAAATAATTTACTAAATGATTTAAAATCAATTAATAAAGCATATTTTGAGAATTAATTTCCAATAATAAGTTACCCAAAATACCCTTTGAATATGGATATTGTTGTAATAATTAAACATGGTCAGATCTTCAAAATACAACCCCACCCATCTCCACTCTTTTAGCGGCCACAAACTTTTCTTTTGGTGACAACNAATCATTAAAATAACAATTATAAAATTTAATTCAGAAGCCAGAAGGAGCCTCCTTTACAAAAATACCCCCACGAGAAACACAAAATGCCATCCATGTCCCCAAAATCCCCTCCTTATAATAATAATAATAAAAAATTCAATAGAGTGGGGCCCGCTGTGGGGTACCTTTTCTCCGGCTCAATAAACTCCCAGACGTCTCGGAAATCGTCCCTGGCCAGCAAGCCGGCCGGCACGCTGCCCTATACGCCGCCGTCAAGCTACTTCTCTTTTTCTTCACGAACTCCGTCGTTGCCGTCGACGCTACTACACTCCTTCCTCCTTCTTCTACACCACCGCCGTCGGAACCGGAGGAGGTCTGGTTCGAACCACCGAGTTCGAGAACAGAGTCCGGCGTCATCATGAGTCCGTCGTCCCATGCCGAGAAATTACACTCCAAAAGATTCCTCGAAACGCCACCTTCCGTCTTCATTAGATAATCAATCTGTGAAACGAAACCAACGTTCATAACAGAAGATTGAAAATCGAAAGGGGATTTTGAAATTAAACCTTGCAGGAAAGAGAGCAAAAGAGATAAGGATCTTGAAGGCTTCTATCGCAGGTGCTGCAGAGGTTGCCGGAGGAGCCTCGGAAGTTTCGGGTCTGTGGCCTTTGTTTCAGAAACACCACTTTCGCACTATTCGTAGTGTAAGACTAAATCAACCAACCAAAAACAACAAAATTACTCTGTTTCTGCAAACCCAATTAAGATGAACAACAAAGTTACTCTGTTTCTGCAAACCCAATTAAGATGAACAACAAATCACTCTGTTTCTGCAACCCAATTAAGATGAACAACAAAGTTACTCTGTTTCTGCAAACCCAATTAAGATAAACAACAAACCACTCTGTTTCTGCAAACCCAATTAAGATAAACAACAAATCACTCTGTTTCTGCAAACCCAATTAAGATAAACAACAAATCACTCTGTTTCTGCAAACCCAATTAAGATAAAGAATAAAATTACTCTGTTTCTGCAAACCCAATTAAGATGTACAATAAAATTACTCTGTTTCTGCAAACCCAATTAAGATATAGAATAAACTCACTCTGTTTCTTGCAAACCCAATTAAGATAAACAATAAAATTACTCTGTTTCTGCAAACTCAATCAAGAACATACTTGAACAAAAGCGCAGTCGATGAGTTTAGTAGCATCATCCAATCGAATCACATCGTGATACACATAACGCCTAATCTGAAGAACAACGAAAAAGGAATTAAGAAAGAAAGAAGAGGGAAATGGGTATTGAAGAAAATGGGTTGAGAATTGACCTGGAGGAGTTTGTGGGAAGAATGGGAGGAGAGGCAGTGAGGGCAAATGCCGAGAGAACAGTCGAAACAGAAGATGTTTTTTTCGTTCTTTTTGGCGTGTTCGTGAAGAACACAGGCGTTGAAGAACTTGTGGGTGAGGAGCGCTTGGAGCCAGATGGGTAGAGAGTGCTGCAAGAAGAAGAAACAGAGTATAGGGTTTAGAAGTGATTAATTGGTGAAGGAGAAGAAGAAGAAGAAGAAGAAGAAGAAGAAGAAGAAGAAGAAGTATTAATGAACCCACCATTGTTGTTGTGATGAGAGAAAGAGGGAGTGATTAGGGTTTAAGAAGGCATTGGGACAGAGAGAGATGAAGGATCCTGAAAACCCTAAGCCAATTGAGGTACGTCTAAATTGCTCATCGTTTCTGTGTCTCTCTTTCTCAAATGACAAGACGTGAAACAGTGACTTTTCTCTGTTACTGCACAGTAAAAAAAACGGTAGATAAAAAAAGATGAACTATTTTACCCACTCCCACACGCTCCTCCTCTCCCCTTCTTTCGCCATATGACTCTATAATTAATTATATTAACTTCACATAACTCGATTAGAGTTGGGTTATGAATTAACATTTTTAAATAAGATTATAATTTAATTTTACCTTATTTTTAAAAAAATTAAAAATATTTAACGTTTGTAATTGATGTTAGTGATGCATTGTAAATTATAAATATTTGATATAATTTTAGTTATTAATGTAATATTTACCGTAGAAAAATAAAAAAAAATTATAAATAATTAAAAGGAAAGAATTTTATTGAGATTTTAGAGTTGAGTAAGAAGATTTATTTACTTCCTAATTTTGTGTATTAATTGAGTTTGTCTTAAAATTAGGAAGTTTAATAAATTTTTTGTTAAATTAAGTACTTCCCAAAATATTGATGGATTTTTTAATTTAATGATATTCGAACTAATTTTAAAATTAAATAAAAAAAAATAGCAAAATCCATCCAACAGAAAATAATTCTATTTAATCAATATATACTACTAATATTAAAAAATGAAATAATCGAAAATCTCGAGTAGGTGACCAAGCCACTAAAGAATTGATAAACGCCATGATTTAACCCTTACGCCTCGAAAGATATTATTATAAAATTATGATATGGATAAAATTTAAACGTTAGTAGAAAAAAAAAATCTCAAATTTTAATATAAAATATATAATTTTTTTTTTTATAAATAATTTAAAATAAAGTTCAACTTTGGACTATTCAGTTTCAGTTTTTTGTCTGCTCTTTTTAAACTCTTTAATAAAATACTCCAAAATAAATAAATAAATAAATATATATATATATATATATATATATATATATATATATATATGTTATTTTTAGGTATTTTCAGTATTTCAGGCATAATCCTAAGCAGTGGAATGTGCATTAAAATAGAATATTTCTCTTTTTTTAAATAAAAATAAAAAATAAAATATGAAAGTCAAAGTGCAGATATATTCTGCTGCCATTTCTGAATTTTGCAATTTTTTTTAATTTTATTTTGGAAACTTTTATTTTATTTATACTAAAAAAAAGTTTATTTTTATTATTGTTATAAATATGCGTGTGACTATAACATAGATATTGTTATCTTTTATATCATCTCGAGCTCACCGCTGTTAAATATTGTCAGCTTTGGCCCGTTACGTATCGTCATCAGTCTCACAGTTTTAAAACGAGTCTGCTAGAGAAAGGTTTTCACACCCTTATATGGAATGATTTGTTCCTCTCTCTAACCGATATGGGATCTGACAATAATCCAACCTGACTAAGACTCAGATATAAAACTTTTACAAGTCGCAATGCAACGCTTATATTGGTTACCAACACTAAACATCCTTAATCTCAATAATTATTTTAAAAGTAAAGTTGAGTTAGGTTATAACTCTATTTTCAAGTTGGTCGGGTAAAAAATGTCAACCGCAAATCGATCCAAATTTTTAGTTGAGCGTTGAATAATCTAAATTGGTTAGGTTCTCGAGTCATGGAACCAAATTTGTTAAGTTGGAGGTATCGAATACATAAATTGTTATAATATTTTTAGTTATTACATAATTAAATAAAATAAATTATATATATATATATATATATATATATATATATATATATATTTTTTAATATACATTTCCTAATTTGCATCTCCCCATTTATTGAAGTTAGTTAGCACTCATAAGTGAAATATATTGTGTTTATTTTTCTGTTCCCAAATTTAATAATTATTATTATAATTATGGTTATAAAATTATACTAGGAATTTATTTTTTAAAAAGACTATAATAATAATAATAATAATAACAATAATAATAATAATAAATTTATATTAAAAAAACTATAATAATGTCACCAGCTAATGGTTCGTTACAATTATACCCTTTAAATTTTTAATTTGATTAATTAATGTATAAAAATTTGGATATTAATATTTAGATAATTAATTTTAAATGACTCATATTAATAGGTGTCTTTTTTAATGAAGATTATAAATACTGTTTCTATATCTTTTATCTGTTTTTTTTTATTTATTTATTAATAATTTTAAATTAAAAAGGGTTTTTTCGTAAAGTCCAAATAAAAAATAAAAAATTGAAAAATATATATTTTTATTATTATGAAAATAATTATAAATAAAAAAAAATGAAAGAAATTAGAGAGAGGGGCAAAAGTGGAAGAGAAAAAAAGGATTGGGGGCAGGGAATCTGAAGAGAGAGGGGCGCAGACAAAGAGGGGATAAGAAGGGAATGGCGTAAGGGGGCGTACGAAATGTGGATGGATGGTAGGCGCTGCGCCTGTGGCTGTGCCTGTGCTGTGCCGTGCCTGTGCTGTGCCTGGCGGTGGCGCCAGTGGCAGTGTACAGACGCTTATGCATTGGGCGTCTCAGTCTGTTTCACTGCGCCCAACGCCGCACCATTACCCACTTTGTCGCTCCACATAATTCTTTATAACAATATCAATGTTCTTATTAATCCTAATCCTAATCAGTATACTTATAAGTTTCAACTCGTAGTTTTTAAGGATATTGTTCTCGAATAGGCACTTTTGAAGGCAGTGAACTAGCGATTGTGCGGCATTCACTTTCCAACGACAAATGAGCTAAGCCAATTTGTTCTTGCGTCGCCTACGGCCAAACGACGTATGATCGAGCCTCTAGCCTCGGTTTTAAAGGAAGGTTTTAGAAGACGAGGGTAGAGAGAGATTTTTGAGAGAGACGTTATATAAACAAGCAAGAGAGAGATAAGAATAAGTTAGCATATATAACCTTGGGTATGGGGATATGACTGGTGACCATCGTACTTGCCAAAAATCCTTTATATGTGTGGTTTCTCTCACTCATCCGGACAAGATTACAATTAGGGAGTAGTAAGAGACCCTCTGATCACGCCCGCCCACAGGGCTCTCAAAATGATTCTAGTAATGTTCGTGTATTTAAGGGCTCAACCCTAGTTTTACCAACTCGTAATCATAAGGGTATTATTACTACATGCCCCTACTGATCAAGACAAGTTCACTATTAGAAATTAAATGGCAAACTCCTAATGGTCCCCGTAAAGTACAAGCTATCATGTTAGTTTTAAATTTGTCATATAGAATCACGATAGTCAAGTTGACTTCGGGATTAAGAATTAGTTGGTAAACCCTAAAAATTAAGAAATTAAGGAGGAAAAAGATAGAATTAAGGAAGGAAAAAACAAATAAAAATGGTAAGGTGGGGCAAGAAATTGGAGTGCAAGAAAGTACAAAATAATAGGCTCGCTATGGCTTTGTCTCGAAAGGGTGTTCGTCGTCTCTTATGCCTTAATATTTTCCAAATTAGCTTTACACGTAAGAGGTCTCGATTCGATAATGATGTATTTACTTGAAACAACGTTTTAATAATGAGAGTTACCAAGGCAAGTGCATAAAGCCCTAAGGACATGGCATCCAATGTAGCACGTGCGCTTCAGTGGTTCCAAGAGTACTACGTCCTAGAAACCATTGCTATTCAATGACGAGATGGAGGTACGTTAGAACTTTTAATTATATCTATTCCATCTCTAACTAACGGCGCAATAGATATGAGTTTCTAAGAACTAAGGTAAAACCCGAAATTATAAGAAAAAATTAGAAAATGAAAGTTGTCTCGGTTATATTGAGAAAGTGGGAAGTTAGGACGGAACCTTCCTTCCTTTCATACCACTTAAGCTGTTTGAAGTCAGTCAAGTCAGTCAGAGAATACACTTTTGACGGCTCCAAACCGATATTTCAGCTGATTCGGCTTGAGTCTGATACGATTGGATCCTTTCTTAATAGTTTCAACTCTTCGAAAACGTTTAAGGTTAGTAAAACTATCTTTTAACTAGTTTAAATTATTTGGAGTCAAGTTTTAATAGCTTCTGCCTAGGCCAACCAAGTAAATAGCTCTTCTATCGATCTGGTTGTAAGAATAGTTTTATGTATGATGTCATATGCTTAATGGCCTTTCACATGTCATGAGATTGAAATGATCATCAGTTTATCATGACGCTACGACGATCGCTATTCCCTGGATATTTGGCAACAGCCTAGAGAAGCTAGCTCGACTAGTAGGCCTATGGGGTGTGCGAGACCGTCTAGTTGGCTCATGCTCACACGTGTGGGTTGTATGTAGAGAAGTACTACACATTCCATTTATTTATATTTCACATTGGTTATTACCTAGTTTTGTAGTTTTGTTTTCAAAGGTTTTAATGCAAATGTACAAGTCCATGACATCATTTTATGAATGCTTTTAAATGAACGTTTCTTTCGGTATAGAAAGGTCACATCATGCTAAAGTAAAGGAATACATCCCCGACAAAACCTTTAGAAAAAACCAAAAGTAAAAACATGAGAGCTAATGTTCAAAGTGGACAATATCATACCATTATAGAGAGTCGTGATTTCTAACATAGTATCAGACTCATGCCCTTAACGTAACTATGTTAATAGAATCCTCAAGTGTTTAATAAAGAAGTTGTGAGCCTCGAAGGTGTAGTAAAAATGACTTAGCTATCAAACACAATGGTACTTTGTTTGAGGGCTCCAGAGAAGGAGTCAAGCCTTGATTAAGGGGAGACACTGTTCGAGGTCTCCATAGGCCTTAAGGGAGCTCTATAATGTACTTTGTTTGAGGGGAGAATTGTTTGGAGGGAGTTCCACGTTGACTAATTCAAAGGATGATCATGGGTTTATAAGTATTGAATACATCTCGTTGGTATGAGGCTTTTCAGGTCATCCACTAGTACTCAAAGTGGAAAATATCATACCATTGTAAAGAGTCGTGGTTTCTAACAAATGGCCTCACGAATTCCAACCACCATAGATTTGGAACTCGGCACCCTTTCAACTTACTAGACATTTCTACAAACAACTTACAGAACACACCGACTAACCGCCATGTATTCAGAATTGAAGACTCCATAGTAGGATGAATAAGCTCTTGATATAACTTCACACAAAATTTTGAAAGGATTTACCCTTTGCAATTCTGTGATATTCCACATTGGCTAAAAGGGAAAATGAAATATTTTTTATAAGGGTGTGGAAACCTCTCCCTAATAGACGTGTTTTAAAACTCTCGAGAAAAAGCCCGAAAGGAAAAACTTAAAAGAGGACAATATCGGTGGGCTTGAGAGGAAAAAAAAAACCATATGCATTACACGATCGGTAGAGATGAAGATTTTGCTGACCATTTTTAAGTTCAAATTAGTCTATCAGTTGTTGTTGGTTCATAAGGTTTCTTAATGATCAGCGACGATATTCTTTTGTTAACTCTTTATTTTTCTATTTTATCTTAAGGTTGAATGAATATCTATTTAGTTCCTATATATTAAAAAAAATAATTTGCGTCCAAAATTTTGTGGGATGATTTTGTTGTAGTTCATATAGTTATAGGCATATTAGATACTCATTCAGGTGCTAGAGAGTTGATAACTATAGCAACGACATGACTCTCAGTGTTATCATGATTGAACTAAAAGAATGAAAAACTATATAATGAGAAACTTTCTTAGATGTAGAAATACATAAGCATTCGGGTGCTGCGTAGATTAGGATACATTCTCAAATAATATTTCCGACATGGGACATCGAGCGAAGAGTTTCAACGTGCATATTTGAAGCTACGCGGATGCCGTAGTCGCATAAACCAGATCAACATCATGACAACAACATTCTGGAAACTGTTTGGTGAGCTAAAATTGGTGTAATGTCTGGGTGCATATGGCAGTACAAGAAAGACCCTACTCCTAACAAGTCGGCCGAAAAGAAAAAGGGGTTTCATTGTCTTTTTCCCGCTTTTACCTTCAATTGCGAAGGAATTTGAGACAGGTTTTCAATTCGCTTGTGAAGAAACTCGCCTTCGATTACAAATCTACCTTCTTTTTTTTTTCATCTAGATTGAAGAAAAAATATTTTTGATTTGGAACTGTATGACAATAAAAGGGTTTGTCAGATGATGGCAACAATGAGCATAGGACGAGCCATTAAATTAGGTTGTCGAAGAAGGAAGAAAAAGAATGCGTTTTACCCTAAAATTATATGTACAAAGGCTTTCGAATTCAAATAAAAGGTGAAAACAAGTGGAGCCAATACTAAGAATAAGATTTAGTGATTATACTTTTGGGTACTATGAACGTTTTTTTGACTTGTAAGTAGAGAGAAGTGTATGAATGAACCAAAAGCACAATCGAATGAAATGAGATTCCTCCGAAGTCATGTAAGTGTGGTTCGATATAAGCTTAAAAGATTTGATATATTTACATATTATACCAACAAGTTGCACATTCCATTTCAATGGCTAGACTCCTATGAATTTTTATTGGAAGACAAACAATGCATAAAGGGCCTGGACGTTCGTCTATAGAGACAATTTGCACTATGAGTAGTAGTTTAAAAGAAGTAAATAATTGTTACGTAGTCATAGCAAGAGACGGAGAGAAATGTCGAAGTCATTTGAGTCGAATTTGAACTATAAATCTTAGGCATTAGAGCATTATAGATCTCCAACTTTCTATTTATACATTACCAAAATTTCACCAACTGATATGTATCCTACTCTTTAATGATGCCTTATTCTAACCTGAACAGAGTTACCTTCTTCAACTCAACATAAAACTTCAGCAAAATCTTAGTAAAATCAAATGATTTAAGTTAATAACTTACCTATAAAATCAACTACATAATATAAGAAACTTTACAAAGAGCCGCATACAAAATAACCACTCGATGTTAAACAAAAATTATAATTAAAAAGATGGGGAAAACTACTACAAGTATAGAGAAGCAGCAAAGACGATATCCCTCTTGATTTTGGAAACAGCTTCTTCAAACTTGGTTTCAAGTTCAGTTTCACCAATGGACTTTGCTGCTAGAGTTAGTTGTTGCAGAACTTCTTCCAGTCTTCTAATTGCTCTAATCAAACTCCCCTCGAAAACCTGTGTTATTTCCATTATCTCGTAGAATTTGGATCCTTTTGCCCAAGCATATACAGCCTCCATAATATCCGGTCTAAACGAACTCACAAAGCCTTCCACATCAATTTCGACCTGCAATTAGACATGCATGTATCATCAAGCCTTCTCTTATCGCGAGAAAGGGGGCTGGCAGGAAGAGGATTGTAAGATGAGAGAAGCAAAGAGGTCACACAATGTAATAGCCCAAGCCCACTGCTAGTAGATATGTCCTCTTTATGCATTCTCTTTCGAATTTCACCTCAAGGTTTTTAAAACGTGTCTGCCAGGGAGAGGTTTTCATACCCTTATAAAAAATGTTTCGTTCTCCTCCCCAACCAATGTGGGATCTCACAATCCACCCCCTTCAGGACCCAACATCCTCGTTGGTACTCGTTCTTTTCTCCAATTGATGTGAGACCCCTCAATCCTCCCCCATTCGTGACTCAACGTCCTTGCTAGCACACTGTCTTGTGTCCACCCCCCATTCAGAGCTCAGCCTCCTCGATGGCACATTGACCAGTGTCTGGCTCTGTTACCATTTATAACAACCCAAGCCCACTCCTAGCAGATATTGTCCTTTTTGGGCTTTCCCTTAAGGTCTTTAAAACGCGTCTACTAAGAAGAGGTCTCACACACAACGACTCACTCTCTAAACGAAACACACCAAACACACCATTCGAAAGAAACAAACTTTCCATTTTATAGTTTTTATAAAGAAGAACAAAGCACCTCATTAAAGAAGAATATTTACAAAAATAAGAAATCCTCCCACCTAAGAGTCAAAATGAGGTTCAGTTATTCACGAAGTTTCATCTACATTGGGAACAGCAGTAAATCAACATGAACAAATGGATTTTTTATTTTTTATTTTTCCTTTTTTTGAGTTGAAAAGATGTGGGATGATGGATTGATTCTTCAACCTCAAATAGATTCAAAAAACATAGTGAAAAAAAGAAAAAAACTAAAACTCAATGACGCTCTGAACACATTGCCATTTAAGTTTAACAACATAGAGAGAAAACAAAAAGGATTGAGTAAATGAACTTGGGCAGATAAGATTTAGCGCTAACCTTGCATTCAAGCTGAGCCTTGGCAACCCTTCGAGCTGTGTCTTGTAATTGAATGAAAAGCAGCTCAAGCTCTTCCCTAGGCTTTGCTGCATCCTGAAGTTTCTCTTGCCACACAAAACAAGATAGCAGAGCGATGATTTCCTCCACTTTTATGTCCTTGAAAACCCCATTGAACATCAGCTCTGAAAGAGTCAATTCATTTGCACTACTGATTTCACAAGCAACCTTGCCTTTCAATTCCACGACATCATCACTTGTGATGTAACTGCAATGTGGAAAAAAGAAAAGGATAAGATGCTGCTACTAATTCAATGCATCTACAATCGATAACATTATTCTTCTGTCATAAAATCTAAACAACCAATTTGAACTGGCAACAAAACATTTAAAAGTGTATCCTTGTTTTGAGTATATATATACACATATATTCAGAACTATCTAGTAAATAATACAGTTTTCATCATTTACCATATTCATCTAAATAAATTGATACAAAGGACAATCTTATTTATAAAATGATATGCCCAGAAGGGGCGCCCCTAAGCTAAGGAAGTAACAAAATAAATTAAAGCTACAGCAGATAAATTCTCTTATAAAAACAGATTAATTGGAATTACTTGAACCAATCAATGCAGGACGAGTCTTTTTCTTTCAATCATCACTTTAATAAATTTTGACCTATTTGGCGACAAAAAAATTCTAAGCCAACCTAAAGAGTAGCTAGAAAAGAAAAAAGACCAATTACCCAAGCCTCCGCAATACTCGCTTCCTGGCCTTCAGTTCATCTTTGAAAGCCAATGCAGAAGAAGAACGCATTGTTTTCTTAATTGACCTGATCTTAGCCGTTAGCTCTTGCTTCAAATGTAATGCTTTGAGCTTCTGATCAACAAGTGCTGATTTTGCCACCTCGTGCTTGTCAAACAGGCTCTCCAAAGCCTCTGTTCTACGCACAGCCTTTCTGTAAGAACTACTTTGAATCTGAATACCAAATGACGTTATTAGTTAAAATCTGGAAAGAACACATGGCAGAAGCGAATAGATACTATATTATACTTCCCATCAGCAAATGCTCAAACTGAATCGGAGTTGGTTTTTCTTGAACGGACAAGTGAATTCAATTACAGATTGGTTAAATAACAAGTTTAGTCCTCGAACATAGTTTGTGCCAAAAAGATCTCAAAACTTAAAAAAGTGAATAGACCCCTAAACTTTCAATTCCATATCTAATAGATCTCTAAACTTTAAAACTTTAGTAGACACTTTCCAACACATTCCAACGTTTTACTTGAAAGTTTAAGAACTAGTCTCATAATAAAACCTCACACATTTTGCTATACTAACCTAAGTACCACCAAATATTATATACAGAATCCCCATAGGCTTCTATCTAATAGGGAAAAAAAATCCTCACATCAATGAAAAATGTTTTAGCACAGAGTTACGTACTTTCATATCCTCTTCTGGATCTAGAAGGGGCACTCCCTTTGGAAATCTTGATAAAACTTCAGAAATCTTCTTCAATGTATTTTCTCGAGCTTCCAACGGCAAAAGATCATTGGGTATGAGTATTCGAATACTAGCTAAAGTACTAATCTGTTTGTAAATAAGATAAAAATTACTCATCAAGACAATGTATTAAAATTAAATCAAGATGGCAGTTGACAGAAGCTGAGAATAATTAAAACAAATTAGATATCTTGATTGAAAAAAGGGACATTTTAATGTACTTAAGAAAACATCAGTTAAGAGGGACAGCAGGAAAATAAAACCAACTTGCAGGAAGTTTGCCTTGAAAATGAGTGCAGAAAACAATGAAGCCAACACTCAAAACTAATAGTAACCACTATTATCGTAGGAAGAAGTGAACCGAATGGCATCAAGATACACGCCAACATTTGGATTGGCCCAAATCTCAAGCCAACGATGGACAGGAAATCAAATAAGACTATAAGGAACAGTAAATAGATAGACTTCTTAACCAAAGATGTCATCCTTCTCAATTAATTTTTCAGGTTGCCATTCGAAGGCTGTTACTGGATCAAGTAGTTGACCAAATTATCATCTTTGAATGATGCATGATTCGGCATCCAATTCAAGAATCCAACACAAGCCAATTGTTTGTGAATCTAGCTGGTTCCAGTTCTAATTCTCAATTGAATTCCTTCAGGCGTGAAAATATAATAAAATAATTTATTGATTTGGTACCAAACCAACTTTAATCTAGATTTTGTCACTCTTAATCTATGTAATCTTTGATCTCTATTATCATCTTTCATGAAGAGATCTGATATTGCTAATTCTCAACTGTCAGTTCGCATGAAGCATGTGCATATAATAGATCATATAACTCAATACCTGAGAGATTGGAATGGAAACAACATGCGGTTCTCCGTGCTCTTTCAATTGAACGATCTTAACATTTTTTTTCCCTATGCCATCTTTACTGACAACGCATCTTGTAAGAATGTCCACAGTGTAGTTCGCAGATTCTGGTTTCATACTAGCATCATCTGGAACAAAAATTTAAGTTCAGATTAAGAAGACTAATAAGCTAAAATTTGAATAAAGGAATACAAATGCAAGAGAAATTATCGATACATCACCTTCAGAAACACCTTTCATCCTCTGAAAATTAATTATTAATCCCCAAGTAAACTGGTCCTTGATGGAAAAAGTTGAAGAAATCTCATTATTACTGTCGCATTCAATAGATATAAGTCTGCCAGGTTGCAGAAATGGTAAGCAATATCTAGGAGACAACACAATATCACGGATATCCTTCTTCAAACTTTTGTACTGCTTTAGCAAATCATAATAATTCTTCAAATTATCTTCCTCTTCAATCACTATGGAATCCCTCTCCTCTTCAAGGCTTTTCACTTGTTTCTGTAGTAATAACTATAATTAGTATGTCATCTTATATCAAACATTACACCGCAATATGGTTTGATCCTTCATGTGTTATTTTTAAGACACCTTGTCTGCAAAAACTAACCTCGAGGTTAGGTATGTTGCGGTCGGCTTGGAACTGATAGAAGGAATTACGCAGCAGATTTTCAGGATTGCCATCTTCACAACGGATTTGATTCAAGAGCATGTTATAGCTCAAGTGAAAAGCACTAATGATATAAAAAAATAAATAAATAAAAGGATAAACAACAGAATAGTAAAAATTAAGGATGTAAACATGGTAACGCTCTAACCCCACAACCCTATAGGCAATTAAATAAAATAAAAATAAAATAAAATAAAAACTTGAACTCAACTACGGGACTTCTTGGCTAGTCAGGTAGCTAAATGATATTTCTGCTTAGCAACTAGGTTAAATCTTTGGACTATTGTTTACCAGTTCCATCATGAGGCAAATTTGAACCAATTATCAAGTGTACCTAAAACGCCCTATATCCTCTAGAAACTGAATTTTATTTCCCATGATGCTGCAGTTTTCATAATTATTTTTGCAACTTTTTTCGTTAAAAAAAAACATATTTATCGAAATGGGTGTAAATGCACTTTGCCCTCAGATATTTCCAATTCCACCTATTCGCTTTAGAGACTTCATCTCTCCACACTGGAGATATTTTATTTTGTCCGTTACATTTAAAAAAAAAAAAAAAAAAAAAAAAAAAAAAAAAAAAAAAAAAAAANATGGCGAGAAAATTTTGCAACATTCTATATTCTTTTCCTATACTTCCTAACATTATCTGCAGCTTACATATAAAAATTTAAAACAGTACTATTGATTCTAATATATTCAATATTGAAACCCTACTGTAGCTACCTGTTCAAGCAATCTGCATTTCCTTTAAGCATCATTTTAGCAGTTGATGGCTCCAGCTTCTCGTCCACCATAAGGATACATATCCCTCGTTCATCAATTCCTCTCCGTCCAGCTCGACCACTCATTTGTATATATTCACCACTTGATAACCATCTAAATTTATCCCCATCAAACTTACGAACATTACTGAAGACAACAGTTTTTGCAGGCATGTTTAAACCAATGCTGAATGTCTCTGTGGCAAACAAACACTAAAGAAAATGTTTTAATAACCAAGGAATTAAAAATATAAAATGACAAAAAACAATCAAATATTTTGGAGTGTAAAAGGTAAAATTGTTTATTTGTCTTGTACTTTGTATGCATTTTTGCTCGAAGAAATATCATGACAAAAAGTAACTCAGTAGTGGTTGAAGTGCACCTCGTCCTATTTTCTGTTTCTTTATTTATTTATTTTTTTTTTCTTATTTTTTTTTATTTGAGGATAAGAAACTACTTCATGAAAGGTAAAAGAACAAAGGCAGAGGAAGAGGAAGAAGAAGAGAACTAAGGCAGAGATAGAAAGAGAAGGTATTCGCCTTACTGTGCCGAGGCACCTTTCTCTTGCCTTAATGTTTAGTAAAACAAGGTCACAACTTGCACCGCACACAATTAAAATACTGGTACCATATGAGACAGCAATCAATTGAATTATATGACAAGCACACAGCAAATAAATAAATATATTTCTTTCTAACGCCTTAGTTCTAACCTTGATTAGCCCTTCTTGAAATAATATCTCAATCACCTCCTTCAAAATAGGGAGCAAGCCAGAATGGTGGACCCCTATTCCACGCTTTAAGAGGGGCAACATATTTGAAACCTATTTGAAAGTAATGGGAAAAGGAAGGATGATTAATTTATTAAAAAAAAAAGAAAAAAACAAGACATTAATCCAAATGTTTTTCTAATCCCAGCATAACCATAAGCCATAGCACCTACACAGCCAGACATTAAAAACAAATAAATAACAATCCATCAACTTAGAATTGTGGAGAGGTTCTACAAGCAGTAGCTCAACTATTGCAAGTTTCAAGACAGAGAAACAAGGAGAGGAGTACAAGGTTTTGATCTGGATCCGATTGTTAGGTTAGCATGCAACAATGGGGAACAGAACTCGAAGGGTGGAAAATAGGACTCAAGTTTCCTTGACCTAGTTACATAGTAAAATGAGAAGACTGATAAGCTGAAGAATAAATGCATTCATAAAGAGACTACACATAAAACACACATAATCACAACTCCAGATGATATGATCATGGTCTTCCTCCACCTTTCAACAAATGATGCAACAAAATAGGCCAACCAACGAAGGCACTTTTTTGAGAGCCAATCCAGAGTGTTAACTCGATGGTGCAAAACATACCAGACAAAGAACTTAACCTTCTTTGGTATCATAATCTTCCAAAGAGCCGAAAAGACAGTCTCTAATGGGAGAAGGGTCCAACAGACAATGGGAAAAGAGAGCACATGAGAAGTCACCCGAAAGGTTAGGGCTCCAAATATGAACATACATTCTCCCAATTCAAAATCAAACTCTCCTATCAAGGACGAGAGGTTTGTGATATCCAACATCTCCCTAATGGATAAAGAACGACAGAAACCAAGAGAAAAGAGAAAAGAGCTCACTTACCAAGCTAAGACATTAGCCACAAAAGAATTTTTCAAAGACGCCAAATGATAAAGACAAGAAAACAACAAGCAAAGAGGTTTATCCCCCACCCACGGATCCTTTCAAAAGTATGTTTCCTTACCCTCCCCCACAACACAACGGAACAGATTGGAGAGGGACGGGAGCTCAAGGGAAAAATCCTTCCACAAGTTTCAAAGAACAATTCCAAACGAATAATGACAAAACTCTTTAGACTTTAGCTATTGCAGCCCAAAGAAACACATTACACCTAGCTAGGGACAAAATTCCTTGCTAGATCTCTTAGTCCCCAAAGAATCCTATCATTGAACACCCTAGTCTAAAATTGCAACCTCAACAATTTATACCAAGACTTCGGGGAAAATGAGCGGCTTGCCTGAGGGAGCTTCTTATCATCATCTGAAAGCATATCCATAGCACTCCAAAAGATGGTTTCTATGTTCGCCTTTTCATCATCACCATTTAGATCTAATTTTGCCATCTGTAACAAACAAGGAAACCATGTTAAAGCTGACCTTAGGAAAAAAGGAATGACCTAGAAAGAATAATTACTACAACGAGCTCAGAAACCAAGCAGTTCCCTTCTTTCTCGTTTCAAAGCTAACAGCATAGCCAACATGCAAATCTCATTCTTTAAAGAATTATAATTTGAAATCAACCACCCCCCCAGTCTGTTTCCACTGTCAAGGTTCTACTTCTCTAAATATCGTGACCAATCACAACTAAGAGTGGGAGCTTCTTCAAAGAAATGCCTCTGTTATACATTCACCCAAAAGAATTTATAAGACAATGTTATTTTCTGTTTTTAGATTCTTGGCTTCACCTTGGTGTACTTTTCAAGAGTTTTGTAATGATACTTCGATCAGAGCTTTTTATCTCATATTTTCTACCTCTATTGGGTATCTTATCTTCATTCATTTTAGATTTTTTACCCTTGAGTGAAAGTAGTTTCATTTCTTAATAACTTAATATACAATAATAATAAAGTAATATATACCATCATATCCTAACGATGATGCCACATCTAACAAGTCCATTAAACAAAGACCATAAACAAGCGACAACTAGTAGAGATCACCTAAGCAACCACAGGAACACAACTGGACATTACCTGCATTGCAAGAAATTCACATTCTCTTTTGCTAAAGCTGAAAATTATAACTGGATCATATTGACGTTGAATTATCATCTTCACCATCTTAAATATATCACTCTCTTCATTTGTTTTGCCCAAAGTCAAACTCTTCTGCCACTTCCCATTATTCTCCTTTTTCTTGTAGCCATCACTAGCAGGGACAAGTGCATTTAAAGCTTTTTGAAAGCTATCCTCACGAAAATGACCCTTTTCATCAACCACCAAGTATAAGCCCTCACCCCCAGATGGGAAAATATAGTGTTGAAGAGGTGTTGGTCGATAGTCAGTATAAACAATATGACATGGTTGTCGGTGGACCTGCATTAATGTCAATCAACCAAGCCAGCATATTAACACATTGACAAAATCACTTTACAATTTTTCATATACCTATTTACTTATTCCTTCAAAGGTAACAAAATAATTGTACTGAAAGGCCATATAAAGATGGGATATAAGAGTAAAGCAGGCAAGCCATCTAATGTCACAGCCTAATGCCGAAGTTTCTTTTCTCCAACGTCAATCCATTCCCCAATATTTATAAAAATAAAAATTATGCACTAGAAAGATAATCAATAAAATTAATATAGGAACTGATAAATGGGAAGGGCAGAAAAAATGGGTGTTCAAAAGGCTTCCATTGGCATCATGCTAAGAAACTAATCACAAGCACTTCCCAGAACAGAACATCGTAAAATTATCATTTAGCTTTTTGCATTTGACCCAAAAAGTATTTTCATTGTCAATTAATTACTGATAACTAGATTTAACCCAGAAGAGGAGAACACCTTTGCAACCCAATCAGCAAATTCTTTTGCATTTGGCACAGTTGCTGAGAGGAAAACAAGTCGAGCATTCTTTGGAGCCATGACAATGCTCTCTTCCCAAACAACACCTCGCTCCCGATCACGCATGTAATGTACTTCATCAAAGATAATCCATGCCACTTCCCGTGTAATTTCGGATCCTTTGTACTGCATGCTACGCCAAATTTCTGTGGTCATGACCTAAAGTTGAAAAAATCACCCATTTACCAATGGCTTAAAATTTAAAATCCTAAAAAAAGGAGTAGTGAGTAAGAAGCACACCAGACAAGAAGCATTTGGTTCAATAGTCACATCCCCAGTCATTAAACCAACATCTGAGAATTCTTCTTTAAATTCCCTATACTTTTGGTTGCTGAGGGCCTTGATTGGCGAGGTATATATGACACGCTGTTTATTCCGGAGAGACATGGCAATTGCATACAATGCCACAACAGTTTTACCAGCTGATGTATGGGCAGACACCTATCAAATAACAGATTATATAACTTACTCAAATCTAAAAATCAACCAAACTAGAGTTGAGATGTATAAAAATGACTGGGTTATGATTTTCACATGGAAGTTAAGCGTATTAGTTATTATAAGTTCATTCATATTATTGTAAGGTTCCAACCTTTCTACTCTCTGTGTATTCAATATATTTGATCAGAACTTCTATTCTGCCTGAAACTGAACGACAGATATACAATAAGGCAACTACACAATCCTAAGCGATTTGATCAGTAACCTTTAGAAAAAATCCAAGGGGCTTTTAGCATTATGCTCAACTCATGAATTACTGAGCAAGATTACTTTAGTAACGGTTTCCAATCTGAAAGAGAAGGATAACCAATTGCAAGTAATAGGATCAGCTAAACATTATAGTATTCGACATTCAAACTTTGGAGAGAGGGGGGTACAAAGTGTATGTAATATAACTACTGAAAAACATGATCAAATTCAACCTCCTATTGAATGCTCGTGTTTTCAAACTGAAAACAGAATTCATTTAATAAGTTCTGATGATACTTAGTAACGACGGCTACTGCTCACAAATCACTACCAACTAACCTGAAACACATATTACATTCTCTTGCGAATGGAGCAGAAGCCACACAACTCTAGTATTGCCCATCTAAATCTACTAAACATAAAGGCCAAGTGCATTCATTTCAGCAAACACAAGTTCCTCTAAGAAAAAACTTCAGAAATACTTTCTTTATACACTCACACTTGTTCATATGATTTATCCCCATGGAATAATAATATATAAATAAAAAAATAAAAATAAAAATAAAAAAAACCATCAATGAACTCGAGCAATAGCCAAAGAAACCAATGAGAGGTTGGATAAAGTTACCATAACAGATTCTCCAATCTCCAAGCACTTGATAGCCTCGGACTGAAAGGGGTCCAGAGAGAAAGGAAACACCTTAGCCGGTTCCAACTTCTCTCCAGTGGAAGAGAGATTTATTGATGGGAGAGGATTATAAGAACCCTCGGGGTAGGACACATCATGGACACACGCAACTGGTTCGTCCTCAACCATAGCAGGTTCATTGGTTCTGTGGTGCTTCGGTGAAGATTCTCTGGGCGTATCTTCGACCACTTTTCTCTTCGAAGAGCCCATGGCAGCTTCAATTGAGCACGTCGGATCAAGCCCACTCAAGAATCTGCAGCAAATACTCTGTTAATTCTCGTTTGTAGAACCATAAACGGAGCTTGTAAGCAAATTGGCGAGCAGGATCTTCGAAAACTCAGCAGCACACTCTCTCAAAGGTTTCTCTTTCTGAATAAACCCTAAGAAATAGGTGCGCGGAGACGCCTGAAATCGGCGCGCGAATTTGCTAACGGGAAAGTTCGCTTATAAATCAATAAAACAATATTTATGTAATTTCACATTCAATAATTTTATTACGTTAATTAATTTAATAAAAATAAACTAACAACAATTAATTAATTCAAAGTTAAATTATTAAAATCATATTAATCAATTTAATTTTTGTTTATGCCTTATTATTATTATTTTAGTCTTAATTTAATACGATTATATAAGCTTCCAAATTTAAATAGTTTGAACAATTATCAAATTAAAAAATTAATTATATAATTTAATAAAAATATCTCTAAATTTTGTTTAAAAAATATCTCTAGATTTTCAACCGTTTTAATAATAATTTAAACTTAAAAACAAACTTTAAAAATATTTTTTTATTTTTTATTTTTAGTTTAAGAATATTTTTTTGAAGTTGAGAATTGAAATTTTTGGAATATTTTATTAATTTAATTTTGAGTGATAACATTCATTTAATAAATTAAGCAGTTGTTTTAATAAATTATTATTGGTTGTTAAATTAAATAAACTATTATATTGATTTGGTTAAATAAATATTAATGAGTTGATTAATTATTTAACTATATTTAAAATAAAGTTTTATTTATAATTATAAGGAAAGGGAAAAGGGGACCGACATAAAACTAACCCATGTGAATTTGTAACGTAAAAACAGATATTGTCCGCTTTGACCCGTTACAGACCGTCGTCAACTTTACGATTTTAAAAGCGTCTATTATAGAGAGATTTTCACGTCTTTAAAAAAAAATGTTTTGTTCTCGTCTCTAATCGATGTGAGACCTCACAATAAACACATCTACTATGGAAAGGGTTTAGCCTTACTTCGACTAGTGTCTCGCACCGTCCAGTGATGGGCTCTTATACTATTTGTAATTACCCAAGTCTACCGCTAGTAGATATTGTCTACTTCAACCCGTTACGTATCGTCGTCAGTCTTTTTCACACATTTACAATAAATGTTTCATTATCCTCTCCCGTCAATCTAAGGTCTCACAATTGGTAATCAAAATCTTTATCAACGAGAAAAATAAAACTGTTAACCAACACAAAACAAAACCTCCGACTAAACGGCCCCTTAAAATAATTTACTTCAAAGGAATCCAAAATATCGATGGAAAATTAAAATCCCTTCAGTGTTAGCATTTAAATATTTCATGAACGAGCAGGATTAAGTTCAATAGTGAAATTTATTCGAGTTGTTTGGACCGCTAACCCAGAATTTTAGATTAATTCAAAAAAATTCTTCAACCCAACTCAACTGAATTCACGTAGAACTCACACGTGTAGATCTATGTTAGGTTACTATCACATCAACTTTATTTGGACTTTTAAGATCCTATGGCCCATTTTGCAAGTTCTTTGAGTCTGGACGTTCAATATCTACCTAAAAAGTACGATTTCTTGTCACTGAAATATTAGGTAGATTGAAAACAACCCCTAGAAAACCTTATGTCTTCGTGCTATTTTAGTATGATATAAGATGACCGACTAAAACCTACAAGTAAGATATTTATCGAGTATTTTATTCTCATTCATGTTATTCGTCTTTTACAAAAGAAACCTTAACTCTTCAGCATGAGCCGTAGAACTACAAGAGTCTAGACACATCATCTCGTGGTTTTAAACTTCTCATTTTTTTTTATGAATGATTTCCTTTTATGGTCAGCTAAATAAGGTAATTATTTTAATTTCAATAGTCAAACTTAAATTATTTAAACCGTAAATTTTAATTATTTTAATTTCCAGAGTTAAACTTAAATTATTTAAATTGTAAATTTTTAATTATTTTAATTTTGATAGTCAAACTTAAATTATTTAGATTGTAAATTTTAATTATTTTAATTTCAGTAGTCAAACTTGTAAATTTTAATTATTTTAATTTCAATAGTCAAATTTAAATTATTTAAATGGTAATTTTTTTCAACTCAACTACTGAACTCAAGTCAGCTATAAAATTTTTGAGTTAAATTAGTTCGAATGGTTCACGTCATTATTCATATTTTTGTTTTAAATAAAATAAAATATTAAATATTATTTTCAAAAAGTTATTTTTTTTTAGCGTGGTTACAAATAAATAATAAAAAATAATAATTATGGGATTAGATAAAAATAAAACAAAAATATGCATATAAAAAAAAAGTGCAGTTTTTATTAATACAAAATATATTTATAATTATATTAAATACAAACTTTTAATTGGTATCCACTAAATTGTATTTGGAAACTGACAACAAATTCCAAATTTATTATTTATTTATTTATTTATGGAATGTCGGTTGCTAGAATATTAAATAATCTTTATTTAAATTAGTGCTGCCTTTTACAAATAAATAAATAAAATCTTTATTGTTTTTTTATTTTTAAATGGTAGAAACATGTTTAGCATAAAAATATTATTATTTAACCAAATTTAATTAGAAAACTATTCTATAAATGGTTGATATTTTATATAAATGACTTTGTTTTATGTACAACTCTGGTCTAAATAATACAGTATTTAATAAATTAGGCTCTGTAACGGAATAATTATCTCATATGGAGAGTGATTAATGGGTCGGTCAACTTTTATTTCATTTATTGTCCTTGTCATCGGTATCTTCATTGCACCATACCAACTAAGGTTTTGGACATCCTCAATTTTCCAACATCAACGCATTTTGTCAGCATGTTTGTCTTTTAAACAGGTATCACCTTCTTCCATTGACTTACAAGTGAAATGACATTGTTTTTTGATGTGTTATGTCTTTTAGCGATAGATCGGGATTTTCACCAAGTATATGACACTTTGACTATTTGCATAAAAAATCTTATTTCCCGATCTAGCTATTGCCATATACTCAGTCTCAGTAGATGTAGTGTAGGTATATTCAGACGTGCTTTCACTAAAGTCTACGACTCCACTGAGATTAGCACTCACAAACTCCTAACTACAAAGACGTATGGAAATAATGTCATGTGCTCACGCTCCTCAATTGTTTTGAGAGATTGTCCCTATAACAAGCTAACACGATTTGCCAAAAAAACAGTCCTAGTTTTAGCATCATTCATCATGAATTTGTGCAATATCTTCTCAATATACTGCTTCTAATATAGATTTGACGTGTTAACAAATATAACTCGAGAAATCCTTATCTCAAGAATCTGATTCACTGCACCCAAATCTTTCTTCTTAGATATTGAAAACATGTTTGTCTTCCGATGGTTTATCTTCCTAATACAAGAGTAAAAACACATATGAATCAACGTATTTCTTGAAATAACAACAACGATCATCTTCACTCCCGAAACCACTCTTCCACACGAAGGAATCAAACTGTTTATTACCACTGTGTCGGTGCTTGTTTCAATCCCATGTGCTCCTTACCTAAAATTACAAACACGTCCCGTCAGATCTCTACCCATCCAAATTTTTCACAGGCAAAAAAAAAAAAAAAAAAAAAAAAAAAAAAAAAAAAAAAAAAAAAAANAAAAAAAAAAAAAAAAAAATCAATTTGCTTACATTATGTTGGGCTCAATAAAAGAAAAGTTTTATATTTTTAATTAATTGATGAATTATTCTAAAAATTGTTTATCAAACTGAATTTAAACTTAATATAAAAATTATATATATATATAGTTGCATAATATTTGAATCATCATTTTGTGAAATATTAATTTTTTTTAATTAACAGACTTACAAACCGTAATTAAATATTTTTTGGTCTAATCTTATACAAATTTATTGTATAGAATACCCCCACTTACATTATGGGGACGATTTAGATTAAATCATTTGTAATGATTATAAAGTGGGTCGTGGTCCAAAACAAACTTTGTATAGGATATCCCACTTACATGTCTCCACATGAACGATTTGGATCAAATGAGTTGTAACGATTATAAAGTGGGCGTGGTCCAGTCTTATACAAACTCATTGTATAGGATACCCCACTTACATGTCTTTACATGAACGATTTAGATCAAATTATGAACGTTATCTATATAAGGTAGACTCTTTATACAGACCATCCTCTTGTATCCTCTTGTATGATATATATATATATATATATATATATATATAGCCAAACTTGATTTAAAGCATCTCATCACGTCTCCAAGAACACCAAACTTGTGGTTACAAAAACATGAGAGCCCATCATTTCCTTCTCGTATGTTTCCCCGTCCATGGCCACATAAACCCATCCCTTGAGCTAGCCCATCGACTCGCGAACTTAGGCCATCACGTCACCTTCGCCACCACCGTCGCCGCAAATCGCCGCCTGACCAACACAACCACCCCGCATCCCTTACTCACCTTCGCCCCTTTCTCCGACGGCTGCGACCACGAAACCCTCAACCCCAACCGCACCTTCCCCCAATTATTCTCCGACTTCAAGCACCACGGCTCCCAATCCCTAACAAAACTCATCACTTCCCACAACGAACAAACCCCCTCGAATCCCTTCACCTTTGTCATCTATTCCCTTTTGTTCCATTGGGTGGCGGATGTCGCCGCCGCTCTCCACATCCCATCGGCGCTTCTCTTCGTCCAACCAGCAACACTCTTAGCTCTGTATTACCATTACTTCCATGGCTATGGCGATACCATTCCGAATCAAAAATTGCCGGGGTTGCCGTTGCTAACCGAGAAGGACATGCCGTCGTTCTTGTCCCCGACAAGCCCTCACTCTGCAATTCTCCCTTTTCTCAAACAACAAATCGAACTCCTCGACCAAAAAAGCCAATCCAAAGTACTCATAAACTCATTTGATGCACTGGAGGAACAAACCGTGAAGGCCATCGATGGGTTGAAAATGATACCAATTGGACCATTGATTTCAATTGGTAAATCAAATGGGAAAAACGGGTCCAACCCATTATTTGTAAGTGAAAATTACATGGAATGGTTGAATTCCAAGGCGAAATCGTCGGTGATTTATGTTTCATTTGGGTCAGTCTCGGTGTTGCAGAGTAAACAAGCAGAGGAAATCATGAAAGCTTTAAGTGGGTATACGTTTTTATGGGTAAAAATTGATGAAGAAGCACAAGAACAGGAGAATGGGAAAATCGTGCGATGGTGTCGTCAAGATGAAGTGTTGAATCATCCCTCGGTGGGTTGTTTTATGAGCCATTGTGGGTGGAATTCGACGATTGAAGGCATGGCGGTGGGGGTGCCGTTGGTGGCTTTTCCGCTGCAAATCGATCAAGCTACTAATGCGAAGCTCGTGGAAGATGTGTGGAAGATTGGGGTGAGAGTGGCGGCTAACTCGGAGGGGTTTGTTGAGGGGGAAGAGATTAGGCGGTGCTTGGACTTGATTATGGGGAGTGAAGCTAATGAACGAAGGGATGAGATTGTGGGAAATGCCAAGAAATGGAAGGATTTGGCTACGAAAGCCATTGCTCAACATGGTTCCTCCACCTTCAATCTCAAAGCTTTTGTTGAAGACATTGATAATAGTGATTGAAATGTCTCCAAATCTCTGTTATTACTATCTTTTTTTTATCATAAATGTTATTGCATAACAAATATTTTGATTTCCCAACTTTATATAGTAAGAAGTTTAATAATTATTCAGTGAAATATGACTAAAGTTTAATCTTTATTAATGTTCATCGTGTAAAAAAAAAAAAGAGAAAATATAAAATAAAATAAAGATTTTTTTTATTAGGTTATTGATATTATTTGTTAATTTAGTGGAAGATTATAAGTTTATGAGTGAGGAATACTATTTCGATCTGTATGAGACCGAAAAGCCCAAAACAAAGCCACCAGAGTTTATGTTTAAAGGAGACAATATCATACCATTATAGAGATCCGTGATTCATGCATATAATTAATTGTGATTTTTTAATAAGCACGAGGAAATATACATTATTGTTCGCTTTTATATTTTAGCATTTTTTTTAATAAAAAAGTTAATCCAATTGAATTATTAAAATTTAATTTCTCCCAACAAAGTATGGACATCTCATTGATGAGATTTGAATGAGGTATTAAATTTAGAGCTACCAATTGGGTCAGGTAGCTTCAAATTTAAGGCTATGGTTGATTATGAAATATGGATGCGTGTGTGGTCAATAATAGTTGAGTACACCAAAGGTCGACCCATGTGGGCCAACCTCATTTTTGCACATGAGGTTCGAGACTTTTTGGGATTAGGCTTTCCTTCGAGTTTTGGCTTTGACTTGGTCTAACAATTGCCCCACTCTCGATCTAAGTTTTACAAATCTAGTGTCGGGTTCTTCAATTAGCTGCTTAATCGTGTTGAGGGTTGTTGGGAGTGAGTCCCACGTTGGTTAATTTAGTGGAAGATCATGCGTTTATAAGTGAGGAATACTATCTCTTGGAGTTTTGGCCTTGATCTGGCCTAACAATTGCCTCACTCTCGATCTAGGTCCTACAAATCTAGTGTCGTATTCTTCAATTAGCTGCTTAATAGTGTTGAGGGTTGTTGGGAGTGAGTCCCACATTTGTTAATTTAGTGGAAGATCATGGGTTTATAAGTAAGGAATACTATCTCTTGGAGTTTTGGCCTAACAATTGTCTCACTCTCGATCTAGGTCCTACAAATCTAGTGTCGTATTCTTCAATTAGCTGCTTAATCGTGTTGAGGGTTGTTAGGAGTGAGTCCCGCGTTGGTTAATTTAGTGGAAGATTATGAGTTTATAAGTGAGGAATACTATCTCTTGGAGTTTTGGCCTTGATCTGGCCCTATCTAGTGTCGTGTTCTTCAATTAGCTGCTTAATCGTATTGAGGATTGTTGGGAGCGAGTCCCACCTTGGTTAATTTAGTGGAAGATCATGAGTTTATAAGTGAATAACACTATCTCCATTGATATGAGATGTTTTGAAAAAATTTAAAACAAAACCCGGAGAGCTTACTCTCAAAGGGAGATTCGTGATTCTTTAACCCAAATCAGTTGGGCTTGAGCACAGGCCTGGATTTCTTTATAAGCCCGGCCCAATAAAGGCATGGATTTATTTATATAGCCCGGCCCAATAACGAGTCATGAATTTCCCGCCAATTAAAGTAACGCAGCGAAGTTTCACCCTAAACTTCCCGCCATTTTCTCTTGTTCCCGCTCTCCCTCCTTCCCTCTCCAGTACGCTATCGTCGCCCATCGATTCCAAGTTTTCTCGGTAGAAACCTCCATGGAATCAAAGCTTCGTGCCATGGCTTCCAAACGTTCCTCCGTTGTTTATCAACCTCGAGCTCTACAAGCTGGATTCCTCCACTTACCTCGCAAAAAACCTAAGATGCTGCCGCTATCGCAGCTGAATGAACTTGCTTCGAAAGATGGGGATGGGGTTTCGGATTTTGTTGCGAAGGATCTACGTTTAAAGCGAGTATTCTCCCCCAATCTAGAGAATCGCTCCTCGGTGACATCCGGAGAGCTGATTAGCGACAAAGAAGGACCGATGACCGCGAATGGAACTTGTCTGAATGAAGATTGTGGAGTCGGTAAAATCTCCGAGATTACAGAGGTTCGGAACGAGAATTTTTGCAAGTCTAATCGGTACGCTGAATGCGATGAGGATCGGAAATGTAATGGGAAGAGTGAAGAACAGATTCATTCGACACCTCCTGATGTGGAGTTTCTAGCTGGGGGTTTTGTGGCGGCTTCTTCAAATGGATGTCCTCGATCAAGTAATGGAGGTGTCATAGGGGATAATTGTGCGAAAGCTGACTGTAGAATTGACTCTGTTACTAGAACTGGATCGGTAAATATCTCGTTAAGTTGAATATTTCACCATTGGCTGGATTTTATTTTCTTGTGCATTGATTTCTTGCAAATGTTGTCCTGTTGTCTCTTTGATAGGTGTCATGGGATTATAATTATAACTGTGTATACTAATGCCACTTGCATACTTATTGATATTCTCTTGTTTATGGTGGTCTAATTTGGGTCTTGTAATTATGAATCAGGTGCTCAAACCATGTTCTAAACGGAAGTTATTCAAAGCACCTGGCTCTATTGCCTACAAAAGAATGCTGCCTTTTTTGCTGGATAGCGATAAATGTAAGTTTTGTGCCCGCTATGTTCTTTACTGTCTATCCAGATTTGTTTTTAGGACTAACTTATTTTTAATGCTAATGTACTACAGTCACCCTACTAAGTGATCCATACTCAAAACGTGAGAACAATTTGGAGAAGAAGGAAAATATTGAATCTAATTTGTGTAATCCTGCCAATGGTTCATCTTTCGTTGATTCAGATACTTGTGTAAAGAATGCGGTTTTTGCCCCCGGGAATGCATGTAAGACTATGAAACTAAATTTACCACCTCCTGATAATGGTGATACTAAAAAGTTTCAGAATGGCAGTGATTTAAACAGTGACCCGACTTTAGTCGAAGAGGGTTCTTGTTTGAAAAAGGATAATGTAGTTTGTGCATCTTTTATTGACGAAAGACCGACAAAGTATGATACAGAGGATCGATCTTCTAAAGAACAATCCAAAACCTCCGGAATGGAGAGGCTTGATGGTGGGAATTATGCTATATCAGAAGCAGAAAACTTTAAGTCCCATGTTTCCGAGAAGTTGTGTAACAATATTTCTGAGGATGTCAATAGAGAAGATCATTTCAATGAAGAACTCAAGATGTCATTACTGGATTCTAACATCGGTTGTAACCCAGTGAAGGAAGAAAGAAGGGATGAAAAAGTGGGATGTACTCGAGGCGCAGACGAAAAACTTGGTAGTTCTACTGTTGGCGAAAACCATTGCAACATTGCTACAGAGAGTGACAAGAAATATGGCACCTATGTTAGAAATAAAATGGTGAGATACATTTAATGGTTTTACTTGTTTGCTCTTCTGCTACCTCTAAAAGTTCTGCATGATTACTTTTGGCGAGTGCACATTATTTATTATGAATGTTCTACAGCTTTGGGGAGTGACATCCAATTTGATCATCCAAATGTGGGGTTGTTTTATATTTTGTGTATTGCTACTAATACAATCAACAACTTATTAGGTTCGCAACCCACTTGTACAACTGAAGTTGAACTACAGCCAAGCTTCTGTTAGCTATCGAAGGATGCTTCCATTCCTTGAGGATCTTTTCAAAGATAATCCAGAGAACTGTACGCATCCACTCCCACCAATGATAATCTTCCTTCCATATAGCCATGCTTCTTGATGATGTTAAAGATTAGTTTTTATTTATTTATTTACATTTTCAGGTGCCTCGGGAAATATCGACTGTCCAAGACCAGAGAAAGAATTGCCAACTATGAATTTGGATCCACCGAGTTCAAATTCTCACAATTCCCAGGATAAATCAGAATTCTTGGTATCTTGCAACATGCCATGCGATGGAAATTCAGATGCTCTCTCAATGCCTCTGTCGAATAGTATTAACGACGTGGTTTGTGAAGCAGATGAAGTTTTAATGCCTGCTGGAGTCAATGATATACTTCTATCACCACCAATATCACCACCAAAATTACTGCTGCACTCTGATCAGGAGATGTTGGAGAAATGTAAATTGAAAATGGACACTCAATTAAATGATCAAGCATTCTCATCATCATATCTTGCTACGAGTTATGAGCCTCTGAGTGGAGAAGGATCCAGAATGACCGCCGAACAATCTCCAAATACTTCAGAAGACTGCACGAATTTTACAGAATATGTTTCTGATGGTACTAAACTCTCTGAGAGGAACAGCTTAAAACCTATAGAAGCATGTATTCTGCCAGAAAATCACATCAACGTTAGAAAGGGAATTCTTAAACGGAACCCACGAGGATGCAGAGGAATCTGCAATTGTTTGAACTGTTCCTCTTTTCGTCTCCATGCTGAAAGAGCATTTGAATTTTCTAGAAATCAACTCCAAGATGCTGAAGAAGTTGCTTCAGATTTGATGAAAGAATTGTTGCTTCTCCGTGGTGTCCTAGAAAAGTATGCTGATATTACAAAAGAAGGGGATGCTGGATATCATTCAAATAAGGTATGTGCATAAACTAGATATTGATCTTTCCTATGCCTTTTCTGTTAAACTTGGCTTGGTTTAAGCTATTTCTGTATGAACTAACCACAAAAAAATAAAAAAAATAAAAATAAAAATAAAAACCTTCTGCCGTGTTTTTGTATTACATGCTAATATTGATGGGCAGTCATTTTATTCCAAACTTCAGTATTTCATTTGAGCAATGGCGTGCTACTTTAATACGCACATTATATTGGCAAATATCATCTTAAGATAATAATTGATTCTATGCTCTATTTCACACTTCTACAGGTGAAAGAAGCTTGTAGGAAAGCATCTGAAGCAGAGCTAATTGCAAAAGACCGCCTTCTACAAATGAACTATGAACTTGGCATTCATTGCAGAATCACGGTACTCCATTTTAAAGTTGGAAGTTTTTCTCTCTTCAATGTCAATCCTTTAAAGATTATCTTTTGCTTTAGTCACTGAAAGCTCATTTATCTTCGACAGTGCTCCCAACGACCAAATGTTAGATTCTCTAGTGAAGTTGAGAGAATAGAGATTGAAGATGGCAAATAGACGAAGACGACGAAGACTCCGAATCTGGTTACCGTGATCATAGTTGCAGCCTTAGCTCTTCCGCTTATGTAAGGCTGGGATTTCATAGATGAAACGGATGGTCTTTCATTCCATTTGTGGGATGCTCAAGGCATTTGCATCACTTGGTGAAAGAGCTTCATTGTAGTCGACCTCGTGGGAAAACGTGGTAAGTTTTTTAGACTCCGAACGGTGTAGGTTATTGGGTGTAGCTGTATATAAACTCAACTTATGGGGATCTTCCCGTCGGCTAAAATGGATTATTATATGTTTGGAAGAGCTTAGTTGAATTGAAGAATGAGGGGTTTAATCATACAATCAGCCACTTCTTATTGAGCTGCAATTTGCTCGTCATGGATTGAACCCAAGATCAGTGCAGGTATCATCAACTGCGGGAGAGTTTGATATTTGGCCTTCATGTTCAAATTCGTTATTGTTCGAAGATGGGAATGGGCATCGGTATTCAATGCTCATGTTTGTTTCAAGGTGTTCTAAAATGATTGGATTTTCTCTTTTTCCTTCCTCTATTAATTTGTTTTTCATTTTTATTTGTAATTTTGTTTTGAATATACTTCATTAATTCAACCATTAATTGATCTTAGTTTACCAAAATTCATATTAATAATTATGTATTAAATATATATTTATTTCAGTTTATTAAATGAATGAATTACTTATTTATTAAAATTATTAATTAATTAGCCTATATAGATATATATATTTATTTATAACTATGTATAGATATTAAATACTATTAAATCAATTAAAAAAATTAAATTAGATTGATAAACGTGTATGATCGAGCCACTCTTTTATTATTAAACTATTAATGAATTATTTAAACTCGATTTATAGTTTAGTCTGGAAGTGTGTGAGAATATGTACTATCAATTTTGTAAAAGAGTCGAGTAAGTTGTAAGTAAATATATATATTTTTTTATTACATTCAACGTGTGGAATGAAAATTCAAACTTTGACTTGAAATTATATACTTTAATCGACAATCGATTAATGAAGAATAAAATAAAAGTAATTATCAAAAATACATTTATTAAAGTCGTAAATTAAAATAAACATTTTTTTTAAGTTTATAAATTGAAGGCATATTTAAATAAAAAATGAATAAATAATCGCAACCATTCAAATGGTTTAGATATCTCTTCGACTTAGTTTAGCCACTAAATTATATTTACGTTGACATATATATATTTTATAAATTGATACAAACTTCGGGTTTAATATTTATATCATAACATTATTTAAAAAAACAAAAATAGGATGAAAATTAATATATATTTTAATGAATAATAAAAATAATATTACAACTTCAAGAACTCTTCATAATTAATTTATTAATTATGACACACAATGAGACCATAGAACATGGGGTGCCCATAAGTTATGGGATTATTTAATATATATATATATATATATATAATTAATGGAAGGCAAATTAGGAAGCTTTTGAACCCAAAAAGAAGGGAACATTTAATTATTTAATTAATTAATTTTATCCCTTTAGAGTTGAAATCTATTTAAAGTAGACCATCAGCAAACCATGTTCCGTTTTTTTTTTCACTTTTAAACTCACTTTAATCTAAGGTTGAATAAGGGAGCCTCTCAGCGCTGCTGATATTCAAACCATCGAATCTAATACTATGCATTCGTGTCATTCGATACCTCTCAAGATTGAAAAACACGTACACTTGGTATTTTCATTCATAGCATCGAGATGCTACGGACAACATCTCGATGCTATTCCATGCTTTTTTAAATTATTCATGCGGCTAAGGGTAGAGTTAAGACACTAACCTTGTCGTCTCAGCACTCACCATCTCATTTGAAGAGATTTTGGGACTCATAAATATGGAGATCTTAACGGGAATGAAAAGCGACATGCAATATTAAATTTTTTTTCTCTTTCTTTTTACGTTATAGATCAGATTTTTCATTAAGTCAAAATTTCGTGGTAGAGTTGCTAGACTTCGTTCTTAGGAGATTAATGTAGCCAATTGACGTTCTAAACGCTGTCACGTATGCTTTTTTATTCTTACATATTAGTTTTCGCATTAGTTTTCATATGATATTTTTATAAAAACTTATAAAAAATAATTCTAAAAAAAATTAAATTTGTCAAAATTTAAGAATATGATTCAAACTTGTCTCAAATTTTAACTAAGAATATTATTTAAAAATATTCATATGAACAAAAATGTTAATGAATTTAATACAATATCAATGTCTTTAACTAATTTTAGAAAAGATATAAATATAACTATACAAAGATTAATAAATTAACGTATAAAAATCTATAACATGATCTTAAAAAGAAATTAAAGTTGTGTCAAATGACCCGACTAATCTAGATTACCCCATCCAAATCATAAACGTTAGATTGTTTAAATTTTTTTTTATTGGTATGAGTAGAATGTTGACATTTTTTTTGTTGAGTCAATTTGATCGGCTTGAAAATAAATTATAACTCAACTCTACTTTTAAGGTTGTTATAAAAAAATCCGGTTCAAATAATCATTTATTTGGTACTTCCGAAGGAGCAGGAACTGCCATTCTAACCCTTCTTGGGAGATTCCATTCGCAAACGCAAAGTTTATGGCTGACTGATATGGCTCATCATCATTTAGCTACCCAACCAAATTTACAATTCAATTCAACTCAAAAAACAGAGAGTTCATTAGATTGTGAACTCTAATGGGTCTGGTAGGGTCACCAACTCATTAACCGGTTTAAATGATCTTTTCATTAAAAAAAAAAAAACGAGCTTCAAATTCTGGAAAATAGTATATATAGCACTTAAAAAAAAGATTATTATAAATTTAAAGATAATTTTTTAGTATAGAAACTTATAAAATATACCCGACTAAATTAATAAAATATTTCTAAATTTAATATTAATATTTTTAATCTTATATATCACCTTCAATTTTTTTTTATAAAAATTAATAGTATGAATATTACTTTTGAAAATTTACCCACTATTCGGTCATATATAATAATAATTTTTTTAAAAGAATTAAAAATATTAATACTTTTTTTGAAAATTTGTATATATTTTTTAACCCGTTGAAAGTGGGGAAGTATTTTTAAAATAAAGTATTAACGGTTTACTTTCCAACTCTAATAATAGAGTTTAAAGGTATTTTTCTATTTTTTATTTTAAATTTAAGAATATATTTTTATTTTTACTTCTAAATTATTTATCTCTTATTAAAAGTAACATATATATATATATATATATATATATATATATATATGAATTGAATTAAAATAAAAAAAAGGGTAAATTATTGAGAATTATTAAAAAATAATATGGTTCACATGGATATGTAATTTGAGGGAAACCCCACAGTTCTCCTCTTTCATCCTTCTGAAACACTCCTTCCCCTCCATTGAATTAACTTCATCTTCAACCTCTCTCTCTCTCTCTCTCTCTCTCCTCTTTCTCTCTCATCCTCCAATGGGTTCTCTCAACCCTATCCTCTCTCTCTTCACCCTTACCCTCCTCCTCTTCGCCGCCGCCGTCGCCGCCGATGATGCCGCCGTCATCCAGAAGCTCGCGGCTGCAGTCTCCCCAACCCCCACCGGCTGGTCCACCAACACCCCATTCTGCAACTGGAAAGAGATACGCTGCGACTCCTCCAACCGTGTCACCTCCATTAACTTAGCCTCCAAGTCGCTCTCCGGCGTGCTCCCTTCCGATCTGAACTCCCTTTCTCAGCTCACTTCTCTATCTCTTCAACGCAACTCTTTCACCGGCCCTATCCCTTCCTTCGCCAATCTCTCTTTCCTCCAATCCCTTTACCTCGACAACAACAATTTCTCCTCTGTTTCTCCTGGCGCCTTCCAGGGCCTTACGAGCTTGCAAAATTTGAGCCTAAACCAGAATGTCGATCTTGCTCCTTGGTCGATTCCGACCGAGTTATCTCAGGCTTCTAGTTTGATCAATTTCTATGCCGGAAACGCCAAAATTGTTGGGTCTTTGCCGGATTTCTTCGATTCGTTCCCTAGTTTGCAGGAGCTTCGTCTTTCTTACAATAATCTTACAGGGGTTTTGCCCAAATCTCTCGGTGGATCTGTGATTACCAGTTTGTGGCTGAACAATCAGGATATTGGGTTGTCGGGTTCTATTGATTTGTTGTCATCCATGACTCAATTAACTCAGGTTTGGCTACAGAAGAACCAATTTACAGGGCAGATTCCGGATCTTTCTAAATGTGAAGGTTTGTTTGATCTTCAACTTCGTGATAATCAGCTTACTGGGGTTGTTCCTCCGTCACTTATGCAGCTTTCTAGCTTGAAAACCGTGAGTTTAGATAACAATATGCTTCAGGGGCCATTGCCTGTGTTTGATTCAAGTGTTGAGGCGGCTTTTAGTAGTGTGAATAGGTTCTGTAGGACTACGCCTGGACCGTGTGAGGCTCAGGTTTCTGTGCTGCTTGCGGTTGCTGGGGCTTTTGGGTACCCAATTTTGTTAGCTAATGCTTGGGAAGGGAATGATGCTTGCCATAATTGGAACTTTGTGGTTTGTACTGAAGGGAAGGTTACCAATGTTAACTTAAGGAAACAGCTCTTGGTGGGTGTGATCTCCCCTGCATTTGCTAACTTAACAAGTTTGAAGGATTTGTATTTGAATGACAATAGATTGACCGGCGAGATACCGGTGAGTTTAACGACGTTGCCGCAGCTTCAGAATCTCGACGTTTCGAACAACAATTTGAGCGGACAGGTACCCAAGTTTGCTGCATCAGTTAAGCTGAACACGAAGGGTAATCCATTGCTTGGGACTATCTTGAGCCCTGGAGGACATGATGGTGGAGCTGGTGGGAAGGTTGATTCCAATGGCACCACCACAGATGGGACAACGTCAGGATCTTCAAATGGTTCCTCTGTTTCAGCTGGTGTCATTGTTGGCGTTGTCGTTGCTGTCGTTGTTTTCGTCGCTGTCTTGTTGTTTGTTGTGTTCAAATGTTATGTAAGCAATAGGCATAAGAAGTTTGGGAAAGTGAATAATCCTGAAAATGGTAAGGAGATTGTGAAGAGTGATGCAGGGAGTGGGTTGAATGGCTATGCTGGTGTTCCAAGTGAGCTGCAAAGCCAGAGTAGCGAGGATTTCAGTAACGACATACACGTTTTCGAGGGGGGAAACGTAGCGATATCGATACAAGTTTTGAGGCAAGTTACAGACAATTTCAATGAGAGCAATGTGTTGGGAAGGGGAGGATTTGGCGTCGTTTACAAAGGCGAGCTGCACGATGGCACGAAAATTGCTGTGAAACGGATGGAATCGGGCGCAATGGGTACGAAAGGAATGACTGAGTTTCAAGCTGAAATTGCTGTGCTTACTAAAGTTAGGCATAGGCATTTGGTTGCCCTTTTGGGCTATTGTATCAATGGCAATGAGAGGCTATTGGTTTATGAGTATATGCCTCAAGGGACATTGACTCAACATTTGTTTGATTGGGAAGAGAATGGCTATCCATCGCTTACTTGGAAGCAGAGAATTACTATTGCATTGGATGTGGCTAGAGGAGTTGAGTATCTACATAGCTTAGCTCAACAAAGCTTCATTCATAGAGATTTGAAGCCTTCTAATATACTTCTTGGTGATGATATGAGAGCTAAGGTTGCTGATTTCGGGTTGGTTAGAAATGCGCCCGATGGGAAGTACTCCGTGGAGACTCGGTTGGCTGGAACGTTTGGCTATCTTGCTCCTGAATATGCAGGTAACTATGACCGTTTTGTTAGGAACCATGACTCTCCTGATTGGTATGATATTGTCCACTTTGAGCATAAGTTCTTATGCCTTTTATACCAACCCCTTAATTAGTCGATATGGGATTCCTCTCCTAACAATCCTCCCCTCGAACAAAGTACACCATAGAGCTTCAACGGAGGCCTATGGAGCCTTCGAACAGTCTCTTCTTAATCGAGACTTGACTCCTTCTTTGGAGCCCTCGAACAAAGTACACCCTTTGTTCGACTCTTTAGTCACTTTTGACTACACCTTCGAGGCTCACAACTTCTTTGTTCGATATTTGAGGATTCTGTTGACATGACTAAGTTAAGGGTATGACTCTGATACCATGTTAGGAACCATGACCTCTGTAATGGTATGATATTGTCTACTTTGAGCATAAGTTCTCGTGACTTTGCTTTTGGTTCCCACAAAAGGACTCGTACTAATAGAGAGGTATTCCTTACTTATAAATCCATGCTCAACCCCTTAATTAGCGGATGTAGCTTAAGATGTTGAGGTGATTTAGCATGGTTTCGACCAAATTGTTGCTACTTAGATTCATATGGTTCATAGGTATTGATGGTTAGTCTGTGTCTGGTAAGGATTTATGTTTCTTTCAATTTTGTCTTAACAGCGACGGGAAGGGTAACGACGAAAGTCGACGTATATGCATTTGGAGTAGTCTTGATGGAGATCATCACAGGTCGAAAAGCGTTAGACGACACAATGCCAGACGAGCAAGCTCATTTGGTGACATGGTTCCGTAGGGTCTTAAACAACAAAGACAACATTCCAAAGGCGATCGATCGAACTCTCAACCCAGACGAGGAGACCATGGAGAGCATATTCAAGGTGGCCGAGTTGGCAGGACATTGCACAGCTCGCGAGCCACACCAACGACCCGACATGGGGCACGCAGTCAACATCCTTGGCCCGCTTGTCGAACAATGGAAACCTACAAGCCAACACGAAGAAGAAACAGACGGGATCGATATGCACATGAGCCTACCTCAAGCGCTTCGAAGATGGCAAGCCAATGAAGGAACATCCACAATGTTCAGTGACATTTCATACTCACAGACCCAGACGAGCATCTCTTCAAAGCCTCCAGGATTTGCAGACACCTTTGACTCCATGAACTGCAGATGAAACAAGAACATGCTACTCATTTGTGTCTTTGTTTGCTTCATTCTTTCATTAATGCCTAACTTTGGAATTTTTGCTGCCTTCTTAAGCCATTTTAATTTGTATGATAACTATATATATATATAAATATACTCACCACTTCAATCAAATCATGAATTTAGTATCCAAATTTAGTGTCCATTCCTTAATTAGTTCTAATTAATAACATTATTAACTAAATGATTACGACTTAGATATTGTCCTAACCGTTGGATTATGTTAGATTTCTTTTTTTGATTTGGAATTTAGTTCAGTTTACGGTAACCTTTTTTGTAATGATTTAATCTTCTTGGAAATCTATGATTCCAGACCAAGACCAATCCATTTATTATGAGAAGTTGGTTCATGGGGCAGTCACACGGGCTTGGTCACTGTGACACCCTTTGTGAGGAGGCACTTCATAGAGTCTTTCTGTCCCGGTACATGTCTCAGTTGGTAGAGCAAATGACTGAAAATTTCAAAAATAGTTACAACCGAACTTCAGATTAAAAATATTTAACTTTGTAACTAACATAAATGTTTGAATTTTATGATATTTTAGTTATTAATATAATATGTCGGGTAAATAAGTTATTTTATTTTAATAAATAATTTAAGAAAACAACCAGACAACCTAACCCAACCCAAGATTAGGTTACATTTCTTTTTTGGTTTGGATTAGGTTGAATTTTTGGGAAGTCGAAAAATTCCGTTCAATTTGCTGTTTAAGATTGGGTAACCTGAAAATAGGGTTAGAATCCAACCCTGCTGTTAAAAAAAGATTAAGAATATTTAGCGTTTTTCACTACTAATGTATCTTATAAATAATTTAAAAAAACGACTGGACAACCTAATCTAACCTAACCCAACTCAAGATTGAGTTGAGTTGTAAACTCTACTCGGGTTGTTCGGATCACCAACAAACCATCTCGAAATTGAAGGAATTTGGACGAATGATTCTTCCAGGCTGTGAAAGATGAGAAAGTGAGGAAAACACTTCACATGTCATTTTCTTTTGTTTTGGGTATTCCAAAAGCTAAGTGTAAAATGAGTTGTAACAAAGCTGGAAGAAAGAGAGGGAATTTTTATAGCTTTTTTTGTATTTGGTGAAGCTTTGTGGGTCTCACTAAAGGGACTTTTAGTTGGATCATAATACTCACTTTTTTTCGCTATCAATTGCACATGGGCTTCTTCTTCTTTTGCAACCCCAACTCATTCGGTTCGATTCCGTCCCTTCTATGTTATACCTCTGTCAGACATGGTGCTGGTGTGCAAGCAAAACGCTATGACAGTTGTCAGTAAAACTCGTTAGGTAATTTAGAGAGGAAAGGACCGACGAATACATGTTTATTTTAAAATACTCTTGAAATTACAAACTCTAAATCGACTCTAATTTTTTTAAAAATAAAATTACGAATTAAAGTATTGTAGAAAAACTATGAAAATATGTAAAAAATTAGATATATGTTGATATTGTTGTGGCTGTATGGACTCTATTTTTTTGCGGATAGAGATGTTTTTGAGGTGGGAGGGATAGGTAGGATTTTTCATTTTTCAATTTTATTTTTCATCCCATAGAATTTCTCATTTATTTTTTTGCGGAAGTTAAGGTAGGAATATCGAGCATCTAACTTTAATTTAAATATTTTTTTTGGTATCTTTTTGCCTTATTCGAGACAGGTTTGTAACTGCCTTGAGCACGACGTTGAACTTTCCCTTTCGGGCTTCCCCTCAACAAAGCTTTAAAACGCATCTACGGGAAAGTTTCCACACCCTTGAGAGTGTTTTGTTCTCCTTCCCAACCAATGTGGGACATCACAATCCATCTCCCTTCGGAGTCTACCGTCATCGCTGGCACTCGTTGCTTTCTTCAATCGATGTGGGACCGCCACCAAATCCACCCCCTTTGGGGCCAGCGTCCTTACTAGGACATTGCCTCGTGTCTACCCCATTTGGGGAACAACCTCCTCACTGGTACATATCCCGGTGTTTGGCTCTGATACTATTTGTAATGGCCCACATCCACCCCTAGCAGATATTGTCATTTTTGAGCTTTCCCTCAAGACTTTAAAACTGGTCTGCTACGGGAAGGTTTCCCCACTTTTACAAAGCTGTTTTGTTCTCCTCCCCAACAAATATGGGACATCACAATTGGCACCTACCTGTTAAATAAACATCTTTAATTACCTAACATTTTTGTATCGAGCTGCCTATGATTTCCCGAACAATTGTTTTAAATATATAATGTTTACAAATATAAGAATTGTTTTAAAATAGGGAGAGAAAAAAAAGAGTAATATATGTTAAAGAATAATTCATTTAGTTCATAATTCAACTGCCACCCTCCATGTGCCCTCCTTTTTTTCTCACAAAATCATTTGATTACACAAAAGTTTGTTTCATTTATTATTATTTTTTTTGTTAACTTTTTTTCGGGCAAACGTCTAATCTAAAAAGGTGATTCGAGCCCATAATTTCTACTAATGGTAACGTTTTACGTTTTAAATTTGGATAAAGGAATATGATCGAGTGTTCTTATGATCTGGGGCTTCCACACCCTTATAACAAATGTTTTATTCCTTTCTTCAACCGCACGATGTCTTGTGGGGCCTATTGTCCTTACTGGCAAACCGCCCGATGTCTAACTCTAATACCATTTGTAACAACCTAAGCTCACCACTGGCATATACTGTCCACTTTGACACATTACGTACCGCCGTTAGCCTCATAATTTTAAAACGCATATGTGGGAGAGAGATTTCTGCACATTTATAAACAATTAAAGAATGTTTCGTTCAACTTTCAATCGACGTGAGATGGATTAAAACTCGAACTTTATCAACATTATTGCAATCTTGGTATGTGTAGGGTTAGTTGAGAGTGGTTGAATAGGCGAATTGGCAACGTGCAAGCAACAACTAAGAACTACTTTATTTATTCTCTTGCTTTCCTCTTTAATTGCCTCCATCAAAATCTCTCTTTTTTGGGATCTTCCTTCAAACTTAAGTCAATCAACCAATTGAGCACGGGCTGTAAAGAGAAACAAAACATTTCTTATAAGGGTATGAAAACTGTGAAGTTGACGGTGATATGTAACGGGTCAAAGTGGACAATGTCTGTTAACGATGGACTTGGGCTGTTACAAATAGTATCAGAGCTAGTCATTGGAAAATGTGAGACATTGGTCGGAGTAGGGCTAGACGCTTTTTAAGACTGTGAGGCTGATGACGATACATAATGGGAAAAAGTAGACAATATATGCTAGCGGTGGGCTTGAGTTGTTACAAATCAGAGCCAAACACCGAGCGGTGAGCCAATGAAGACGCTGGCCTCCAAGAGGGGGTGGATTGTGAGATCTCATATCGTTGGAGAGGGAAACGAAGCATTCCTTATATGGGTGTGGCAACCACTCCCTAGCAGACGCTGATGGTGATACGTAACAGGCCAAAGCAGACAATATGTGTTAGCGGTGGTCTTGGGCTGTTACAAATGTGAGATCACACATCGTTGGAGAGAGGAACGAAACATTCTTTATAAGAGTGTGGAAACCTCTCCCTAGCAGATGCGTTTTACAATCGTGAGACTGACGGTGATATGTAATAGGTCAAAACAGACAATATCTGTTAGCGGTGGGCTTGGACTGCTACAAATAGTATTAGAGTCGGTCACCGGACGATGCAAGGCACTAATCGGAGTAGGGCTAGACCTTTTCTATAGTAGATATGTTTTAAAATCGTGAGGCTAGCGGCGATACGTAACGAGGTAAAAGGGACAATATCTGCTAGTGATAAAATATCATCGACCCAATAATAAAAAAATACGAGGGTGGCCTCAATTTCATGTAGTTTTTATTGGGCCTTATATGGGCTTGGGATTGGTTAACTAACTTGGACCTAACCCTTGGGCTTAACCATATCTCTTTCACTTCTTCACTCCCACAACCTTGCTCCCAATGCAACTATAGGAACGTTGTTTTCCATACCCAAAAAGTTTTCACCATCCTTGTTTCCTACTTGTTCTTGAAAAAAATAATAAATGGCCATCGAGGTCACACTTAGCCACGAGTTTCTAACCGGGAAACCCGACGAGTGGTACCAACCAACCCCCAAGTTCCACCTAGTTTGCTAAACTAGGAAGCTGAAAACTCGAACGTTATGGCAACGGGTATATTATCTATCTTTGGATTCTGTTTATGAGTGTTGTTTGGTTCTCATTCTATGTCTTCGTTCTTATGTGAAAACCCTAAGCAATTGAATCTAAGAACCCTTAGGGATATGCAAACCCTCCCACATCAATATGATTTCGTTTCAGCCCAAATTATATGAAACTCTCGGGAATTTGATTTGACAAGCTTATTGAAGAACATAGCTTTAGATATAAAATATTTAAGAACCCTAAAATAATAAGGAATCACCCAAGTAAAAGTAAGATATTGATGGATAAGAATCACGGTGTTCCAAATGTTCCAACTGGACCTATTACACGATCCAAGGCGAAGAAGATTCAACAAACATTCATTCTTCATCTACAAAATTGGATCGGCTCGGTTCAACCATCATTTCTAAAATTAGAAGCTAACACGATCCAAGGCGAAGAAAATTCAACAAACATTCATTGTTCATCTACAAAATTGGATCGCCTCGGTTCAACCATCATTTCTAAAATTAGAAGCTGATACCATTGACGAAGGACAATTGAATATTTGCACGGTTGAAGTTGGAAAACTTTAAAATGTCAACAACAGGGTTTGAACCTACACGAGTACAAAATTGGATCGGCTCGGTTCAACCATCATTTCTAAATGTCAACAACAGGGTTTGAATCTACACGAGTACAAAATTGGATCGGCTCGGTTCAACTATAATTTCTATTAGAAGCTGATACGATTGATAAAAGACAATTGAATATTTGCACGGTTAAAGTTGGAAAACTTTAAAACGTCTCTTGTCGTGAGACTATAAATACCCACAATATGTTAGGAAAAATCAGATTGGTGAATGAATGAAATTGAGATCTCGAATTGAGACGTTTTCCTTAGAAATTCGATCATCAATTTTGCCATTTCTAAGTTTCAAGCCATTCTTGTGGTAGAATTGCATCTGAGCCATTCAATCAAGCCTTGATCAAGTTAGATTGTGGAGTGACTCAATTTAGAACAAAGTTCCAAATCTTGGTTGTAGATCTTGGAGTAATCTAATTATAGCATTGTCTCTTTGGTTCATCCAAATTTCGTATAAGTAGGTGTTAATTACTTTGATTCAACGATTTTTGCTAAAACAAAAGCTTGGATGGTTGAGCTGAGAATTAAGGTTGTCTTATCACTAATTGCCTTGATAATCAAATAGTTAAGGAACGAAAACTTATTTGATCATCGAAAAAAAAACTTAGCTCTATGCTAAAAGAAAACACAAACTTAAACCTTTTAACTCCGAGACATTAATGATCTCTTACATTCTAAATAAAGAAATTTATTATCTCAAATATTTAATGTTAGATGGGAAGGAAGCATATGTGGTAAAGAGTGTGAAAATCTCTCTCTAGTATACACATTTTAAAACCATGAGGCTGACGACGATACGTAGCGGGCCAAAACGAACATTATCGGCTAGCGGTGAGTTTGAGCTATCATTTAAATTCCAAACCTTTAATTCTCGAGTATTTAACATGTACCCATGAAACAATATCCGACGATACATTTTGAGTTAGGTAGACAAGATATTTGAAATAATGGAATTCTTTAAATAACATTAATCCAAACAACCTCAATTCTCAACAAAAAAAATTGCCAACACAATATGTTTTGCCTTAATTGTCTCATAAAATCTTCCATTTTTTTGGTAATTTTGTAAATATTGTAAATATGATCGAGTTTCAACCGTAAAATTATTGTCCGTAAATTGCTGAATGACATTATAATTAAATTACAAGTTTAGTCCGTGAAAAGATTTTGAAAAAAATTTAAAATTTAAATCTAATAAATTATTAAAATTACGAGGTTAACAAATCATTTAACCTATTCAATTCGGGTTCAGAAATGCTAATCCAACCTATAAGGGTTGGGTTGGTCCGGATTGTCAGGTTGAATGTACACCCTTAGTTTAAACTGAAAAAAATAAGAGTGCGTGGGAAGAGATTTCTCCCTATTTATCACCGCTCCTAAGCTTATCCCGCTCTGTCATAAACGAACACGATTCTCTACAATGTTATGATATTGTCAACTTTGAGCATAAGCTCTCATCGCTTTGCTTTGAGCTTCCCAAGAAGGCCTCGTACCAATGGGTTAGTATTCCTCACTTATAACCATTCCCTAAATTAGTGGAGGTACGACTTCCATCATCCAACAATTATTAGATTTATGAAAGAAAATAGGAATTATCCCTTAATTTTTTTTTTAAAACAAATATTTTTATAGAAAATATATATAAAAAAATAAAAAATATTTTGTTCCAAGAATTGAAATAAGACGACGGAAAAGCTTCCGGCACCCTGAAAAACATGATGTCACGTGAAAGCGACAGCATTTGGATTAACTTCCTTCACCTACCAATGTTCTTCCTACTTCTTCGGAGTCTTCAATGATCCAATTTTCCACAATCTGTTCGTCACCTCTCTCGGTTTTGTTCTCTCTCACTCTGTGTTTCCATATGTTGTTTTAGATATAAACACACCAGAGGAACGATCTCTGTTTTACTTCAATTTATCTTGTTTTCTGTGCCATTTGGATATTGATTATGGCTATGGCGCTTCCCTTTACCTCCAGTCAACTCTCATGGAGATCTCCCGACTGTTCCCAATCTCTCCCTTTCCTCTTCTCTCGTTATCGCCTCACTGGTCCGTATTTGCTTAAAAGTTGCGTTGGGAGTGGAGCTCGGCGTTCAGCAAACCGTGATTGTCGAGTTTTTTGCCAATCTAATGAGGTAATTTGTGAAGTACCTTATGGATGTATGGATTGAGATTTAGGTTAGTGAGAATTAGTTGTGATTGGATAGGTCTTTCCTTGAATTTTAAGCTTCAATTATATTTGTTTTTGGTCGTTGTAGCAAGAAATTTCTTACTCATTTTTCCATTTTTGCGCTATAATTTCCTTTTGTGTGCCTAATTAAAGATCCCATGGGTGTCAGTTCTTATTAATTCTGGTCTCTGTGGTGGGGTTAGTGATACGGGAACGACAAAGAACAAGCTGTATTTATTTCTTGGATTACTGGTAGAAAGGAGATCAATAATGTTCTTTACGGCCAAAAGTTGATTTCTACCTACTTTTGATGGTTTTCCATTTTGCTGAGGATCTTGAGTTGATTTAGGTATAGCAATTGAAAATGGTATTTGGAACGAAATTGCTTTAAATAACTGGCTGGAATAATGTTTATTCTATAATTGTAGTCTTTAAGTAACTTCTTGCAATACGTGTTGTACTCTATTATTCACCTAACCTATTAAGTTTGGTGGGACTTTTGAAGAGGTGTGAGATGTTGTTAGCCTGTTCAAACTAGAAGTCTAAGTTCTGAGGGTGTTTGCTTACACAGTCAATATGATCTTCTTCGCAAGAGGAATAGTGAGACTCAAAGATCATATTTGTATTAGCTTCTCCTTTGCCTCTGTTTTTTGGAATGCCCTTATCCAAGCTTTTGGTATAATTGAACGGGTTGATTTCAAATTTGGCTATCAAATGAAATTCGACATGGTTGTTCAAACAAAATTTTCAAATCGTATTTGAATTTTTTGATGTTTATTTTTCTGGCTTTCTCTCATTTCCTCTTCCCTGTCCTTTTCTCCCTCTCGCTCTGACTTCCCCATTTCAGCTTCTTGGCTTTCTTGTTCCACCTTCCATCCCCCTTCTCCTTCCTTCATCATTCTGATACAAATTTTTAGGTTATTCGTACAAAAACTCCCTTTTGGCAGGACCACCCCCATACCCAATAACATTACCATTAATCTTCACACTATGTTGGTGGTCCACCCTAACCAGAAGCAGGAAATTCCCTTTGGAATAATATGGTCAAAATCTTCCTTTGGATCACATGGCTGGACAGAAATTATCACATCATTGGAAAAGAGAGTATATAATTCTACTTACTTGATCTTATTTTGTCTACAGAAGTCACTTGGTGCAAACTTGGGATTTTTTTTGTAACTACTCTCTTTCTTATATTTTTACCAATTGGAAGGCTTTGTAACCCCAGTTACCCTTTCGCGTTAAGAATGGCATCGAGAAACACCTAATCAATCTTATCAAAGGCTTTTTTCAACATTGAGCTTAATGCCGACCTCTTTCCTCTTTTTCCTTTTCCATTATCAATGAGTTCACTGGCTACGAGAGATGCATCGAGAATTTCTCTGCCAGTAACAAAGCAGACTGATACTCAATGATGGTAGAGGGAAGGACCATCTTGAGTCTCTATGAGAGGACTGTTGGCATGATTTTGTACATACAAGATATAAGGTTAATGAGTTTGTAGCCCCCCACAGATTTTGCTTCCGTTTTCTTGGGTATAAGGAAATATGTATTTCGTTGAGACTTTCTTTGATGATGTCATTACGAAAAAGTCTTGGAAAATTCTTTTGATATCAGGCTTAAGAATGTTTCAAACCTTTTCATAGAACTCTGCCGTGAAGCCGTTCAGACCGGTGTCTTATTAGAGCCCAAATCTTTAACCTCTTGCCAAATTTCCTCTTCCGTGAATTCTTTCTCTAATTCCAATGCCTGTTGGTGGGAAATAGGATTCCAATTGAGAGGGGTAGGTAGGAGTCTGAGACCCATCCTTTTTAGTGTTTAGCTTTTCATAGAATTTGATGAACTCGCTTTCAATCTATTGGTCAGTAAGTACTCTTCTGCCTTATGTATTGAGAATTTCCATAATGGTGTTTTTTTTCCTTCTTCTGGCAGCAACAGTACGGTGGAAGAAACTGGAATTGGTATTCCTTTCATATAACCATTTCATCTTACAACTCTGTTTCCACATGATTTTCTCTTGGATGGTTAAAGTCGTCACTTGAGCCTTGATTGAATTTCTTCGAGTAACTTAAACCGTCTGTATATCCTGTTTCCTCAATCTCATCCAAAGCAGCCAACTCCCTCAGCTACTGTTCTTTCCGTGTAGAGATGGAGCCATTTGTCTTTTTGTTCCATATTTTAATAGTACCTTTTAAGGCTTTTAATTTCTCGATAAATCTGTGTCCAGGCCAGCCTCTTAAAGGAGAGTTGATTGGGATAGTGGTCAGAAGTGTCAAATCTCTTATTAACCCAAAAGTTTAACCTGATGGGTTATGATAAATTTAATGATATGTAAACACTCTATCACTCCTCATTCGTGGGCTGTGATACCATGTTAAATTACTAATTAAACCTAAAAACTTAAGCTGATGGGTTAATGATAAATTTAATATTATGTTTAACACACTAGAAGGAAATTACGTTTTCAAGCCTTTTCACCAATTCATTAGGAAATCTCAAATTGAAGGATTTGGGAGAGGTACTTTAAGTGCTTTTAGGATTTCCAAAATCATTTTTGCTTGTCTGACAATACACTGCAGAAATTTTAGAAGTGCTTTTTTATTGGCTAAAATCATTTTTCGTATCTCCCATTAATATACCTGGATGGACCCTCTGAAGTATAAATGCTTCTTTAAGAAGTTCTTATCGATAAAGTGCTTCACATAAAAAATCACAATTCTTTAAAGTCATTCTAAACTCACTTGCAGTTGATAGAAATCGGCTTCCACGCCCTTAGTGATGGATTATGTATTCGAACTTTCATTTACCAGTTATTGAAACTATTAATTCCCTATATGACATCAAATTTTCATGATGTTTTGCCGGAGGTATCATGAATATCAATGCTTTATCTTAATTCATTCTCCCATTCTTCTTCGCGTGCTAAGATGTTTGCATTTTGATGTTATTATGCTATTTTCTTTAAACTTATTGATTTTTTTTCCTCCATTATAATGTAGACAGAGACATTGCAGTTAAGGAGATATTCTCCACTCCTCGAAAGTTCTTTCGTGCCAGGTAATAGTGCAACAGTATCTGATGACTGGCAAGCAGTTCCTGATATTTGGAGGTCTTCAGCAGAGAGGTATGGCGATCGGGTAGCATTAGTGGATCCATACCATAATCCTGCTTCAAAAATGACTTATAAGGAGGTCAACTTTCTATATTTCATCCATTTTCTTTTTTCTTACGGAAAATATGATCCTAATATTTGTTCCTTCTTACTTATCAGTTAGTTGAACTTGATATCATACTGTGGCTAAAATTTAGGACCTGTTCCATATTTTCAATTCTGCCCCAATAATTTAAATATTATAGTGGATTGTTGCTGGGGACTTAAGTCCTATAGATTGATGGCTGACCATCTCGTAGTTTTCACTGGGATATGAAATTACTTGTACAATAGCCCAAAAACACCTTGGATTTTATTACGTCTGAACCTTTTTCTTTTAACGTCATAAGCAGAATGGAATTTATAGCAATGTTTTGTTTGGATTTGGAAGCTTAAGAAAGATGTTAGATACAGTTTGTCAGTTGGTTAAGCAGGAGTAGAGCATAAATATGAGGATAAATGTTACACCACCTTGGACTTCCTGACTTCTGAACCTTTTTCTTTTAATTATAAATTTGAAAATAATTAATTCTATCACCTTTTATGCAATGAATAAGCGGGTAATTATGGCTATGAGTGAATAATGCATTCATACCCTTTTGTTAGTTATGAATTATTTGCTTGTTATTCAGCAAGTACTAATTAATTTTAAGATAAAGTAATGACGCTGAGTTTATATTTTGTATTATTACTTTAGTGAATCACTTGTGTCATTTATTATTATTATTATTTTGGAGATGACCAATGTGATTTAAATCATGAAATAACCATTTTAGTACTTATTTTCAAGATATTTCAAACTTGAAATTGAATTTGTCTTGTAACCATATTTTTATAGAAGCATAGAATTCTAGCTTCCCCAACATTCCTCACATATACCATGGGTTAAACCCTAAAGTCTGCTTCAGTCAGTGATTATTATTATTTTTGTTTTAGCAGGGAACCAACACGCCATCTTGTTTCTTATATTACTTTTAAATCTAACATGTACAAATATTTTATCGTATTTACATTTTAATTTTTTTAATTTTCAGTTAGAACAAAGTATCTTGAATTTCTCTGAAGGCCTTAGAGCCATTGGAATAAAGCCAGATGAAAAGATTGCACTCTTTGCTGATAATTCATGTCGATGGCTTGTTGCTGATCAAGGTATGTTTTGATTATAAAGAGTTATATTTAATTTTATTGCCTTGATATGTCATTAGCTAGTATACTGTTACCCTTTATTCCTTATTTTCCTTTCATCCTCTAGATTGATATATTATGTTCTTCTCCGGCCAAGGAGATAAGAATTCTCATTGCTACAAGAGGGGACCAAACAGGGATTCATATCCTTGTTATGCAGTAGAAAGAATGTACATTATAAATTTTCATCATGAATAACTGTTCAAGCAAAAATTAGTGTCCTCAAGTTGAAACCAAACTGTTTTTGAAGTAATAATGGGAAACCTAAAATCGTGATTGATTTCAGTTATACTGGTGAGACACTTGATCTGCATTCAGTTGGTATGTATATGCTATTTATGGATTATGGTCCCTCATTAGATTTCTTGTTTCCTTTTAGGCTTAGATTTTGAAGATCTTTTGTAGTAATTCTTTAGGAAGTATTTTGTATTGCTGGAGATCCTTCTTTAATTGGATTTCCTTTTGTGGGCTTGGTTTTTTGTGTGCCCTAGTGTTCTTTTAATTTTCTCAATGAAAGTTGTCATGAATTTTATTTTTTTGAAAAACTCAGAGTAAAATGTGGGCAAAAGTCAAAATTGAAGTTTGTATATGTTTGAAGCGAGCGATAAGTTCATCTAAATTTTGTCAGGGAAGGTCACATTTGTTTCATAGAAAATGTTTCAATCATTTAGGATTTGAAAACTGTCTTATTGGTAGTTTAGCTTCTACACTTTTTCCTTATATTTTTTATCATTTGGATTCAGGTATTATGACAATGGGAGCAATTAATGTTGTTAGAGGTTCAAGATCATCTAGTGAGGAGCTGTTGCAAATATACAATCACTCTGAAAGGTTTGTTTGAAGCCTAATTCAGTCAAGAGTCAGAAGTATTTACATTATTCTATATACAGAGTCTGCTTTAGTTTGATCATTATTTTATATTAAAGACGTGGATGCCACACACATCAATTTCTAAAAAAATAGGGCAATGATACATAAAATTGGTTCCTATTTAGTTTGGTTAATTTTTCCTTTTTTCATTTCTTTACAAATTGCTTTACCATAGTCTTATGTTACTGAGACAGTAACGGTTTTAATGTCAACTATTTTTCCTTATAAACTATATCATATACATTAAATGATTCTACTTTTATTCTTCACAGTGTAGCATTAGTTGTGGACAACCCTGAATTGTTCAATCGAATTGTAGAAACATTCCATTTGAAGGCATCCATGAGATGTGTCATTCTTCTATGGGGAGAAAAATCTAGCCTGGCTCATGAGGGAATGGATGGCATTGCAGTTTTTGATTACAATGACATCGTGGATATGGGACAAAAGTGTCGTAAAGTTATGCTTGATTCTCATGATGCTAGTAAGTTGTTTAGCTTTTTGTCAAGAAATTCGGACTCAGAAATCATAGCAGGTTTTACTGTTTGATCTCTTTGAACTTAGTCCTGTTCATATTTTTAAGAATCTAAGATGACATCCCATCTCTCTATTTTGAGGCCTGAGGGTTTGTAATTTAAAGGTTAACAGACATCAAAAGAAGGGATCCTGGTGTAAACTTGAGCTAAAAGAGTATTATATCTACTTTGCATAAATTGTTTGGATGTCTTTAGAAAGACAAGATCTGGCCATCTTATTGTTCTCATTCTTGAAATCACTAGTTTAAACTTAGTGTTTTAAAATAACTAGGCATTTTTGTCCTTTAAAAACCTTATCAACATTTTGTGTAACTCTTTGGACAATCTAGTGTAGGTTCTAGTTGGCAGGAAAAAATAAATCGTTGGCAACCTATTAATGTTGTATCTTTCGGCCTCTACCTTTCTTTTCATTCAGTCGATCTACCAAGTGAACTTGAAATTTTCCCTCTATTTTTCTTGATAAATAGATTTAGTTTTCATGCCATCCAATCTGTTCAAAGTTGTCTAGGTAACAAGCTTGACAAAAACTTTATTATTTCTGTTTCTTTTTCCTTTCTGCGAAGGCTATCATTTTGCCATAATAAATCTAATCTTGCACATCTAAAATGCTCAAACTTTACTTGGTACTTGGTTACCTCCAAATCCCATTTCTCTATCTTTTAATTTTCTCATGGAACTGATCCACAGAGCAGCATTATACATATGAAGCTATCAGCTTGGATGATATTGCTACACTTGTATATACAAGTGGCACAACTGGAAACCCTAAAGGTGTCATGCTTACCCATCGAAATTTATTGCACCAGGTTTGTTTGATTACTCTCGTTCAGTTGTTTTTGTAGTACGAGGCTACTGGAACCATAATTCTCACTACATATTTGATGCTTTGTATTCATTAATCTGTTTATGAGTTTGGTGTTTATGTTTGATTGCCGCGTATTCTTATGTTTAGGCAGTTATGTCGGGGCTTATTAAAGTTCTAAAAGTCTTATTAAAGAATTTGTTTAATGATCTTTTAATATATTCTTTTTCATTAATCTATCTATGACTTATGTGTGTGTGTGTGAGATATTATATATTATAAAATTTCTGTTCTTTTAAAGTCCAATATTTTCTTACAATTGATTTCACTAAAATGTGATATCTTCTCAATGGCTGCTTTGTATGTCAAAACATTTTTCAGATAAAGAATTTGTGGGATGTAGTGCCTGCTAAAGTTGGGGATAAATTTCTAAGTATGCTTCCACCTTGGCATGCATACGAACGGGCTTGTGAATATTTCATATTTACATTTGGAGTGGAGCAAGCTTACACAACAATAAGAAACTTAAAGGTACCTTTCCACTGCTTAAGATTGTGTAACTGCCCGTGAGCTTTACAATGATCATTCTCTTGGGGATTTTGGTTGTTTAGTGAGAAAATATTGCTAAAAATTTAGATGTTTTGTTCCAGTAGAGGGGTGTTAAAAAGATTGTGGAAGAACTCGATCAACCCAATCTAACCTATACAATGTGGGTTGGGTTAGATTTAAATAAGTTAAAATTTTATGGGTTAGATTGGTTCATGGATTCGTTCAAATGAGTTTTTGTCGAACCGAATCATTCGTTCAAATGAGTTTTGGTTGAACCGAATCAACTCGAACTTGTTATTAACAATAATAAAAATTTCTTACGGCACAATTGTATACATATATTTATTTTAGTCGTTGCGTTTTGGTTCGGTTCTCCCTTTTTCCTTCATATTTTTGGGTTCAGTTTTAGTTTGGCACTCAAAGCACGCTGAATCGAACCAATTACATCCCTAACCATTTGACTTTTTATATTTTATTTTTGAAAATTGTGCTTGTTTCTTTACCATTTCCTTACCATGGTTTCATCTTTTAAGGAAAAATATTAGGATTCATAGTCAAATTCCAAAAACAATCACTTCTTAGAAATTACTTTTTTACTTTTCAATACTTCGGTTGGATTTTGAATCGTCCCTAAAAAGTGGATAACAAAACAAAAAATGCATAGGTGGAAATAATATTTATAAACTTACTTTTCGATACCCAAGAACTAAATGGTTATTATAGGACTTTTTTTGTTTATTTATTTTTATTTTTATTTTATGAGAAACATGCATTCCTTCAATTCATTGAAATGTAAAATTACAATTATACTGGAAATATGATTGTCTTTTTTTTTTAACTCCTCCCATTTGAGTTTGTTAGGACGATCTTCGTCAATATCAACCAGACTACTTGATTTCTGTTCCATTGGTGTACGAAACACTATACAGGTACTTGGGGTCTCTCTGCCTCGTTGATATATTTAATATTATTTTTCTTGGAATTGTAAATTAGAAGTTAAATGATTTTGTTGAATTGCTTGAACTTTTAGGGATCTTTAGTGCATATTCCAAAATAGTTTTAGGTTAAATTACAGCTTCAATCTTTCAAGTATCTAAACTTTCAGTTTGAGATTAATAGGTCCCAAAATATTTAAAATATCTAATAAGTCCCTTAAATTTAAATGTGTTTCAGATTGGGGTACCGGACGTATTTGACATTTGTAAAAATTAGTTGATCTATTAGATATAATTTTTTTTTTAATCTACTGGACCCTAATTAAAATTTTAGGCACCTAGTGGACACTATTGAAAGTTCAAAGACCTATTACACACTCTGCAGAATTCAGAGACTTCTGGGCACAAAATTGAAAGTTTAGACTCCTTTTTAAAGTTTATGGTCAAAATAGACTCAAACTTGAAAGTTCAAGGACTAAACTTATAATTCAACCATACTTTTATTATCTATTTTCCTCCTATTTTTATCATATGGTATTAAATTTCTATAATTAAAGGTGATTAATTTTAAGACATATCACATATATTAGCCCAAACAGATTACATAATCAGGGTTTTCCATACTCCAAATGTAATAGTAAAGAGCATTAATGGCTTTTCCCAAAAATGAAAAGTTTGAAACATCTCCATGAAATTTGTTTAATGACATTCTTTAAGATTTTGTCAGTAATACTGTCAAATGTAGGTGCTTATGAATCTCCCAAACTTTTAATTTCTTTTGATATCTCTTGCTTGTTAAAGCGTCACTTCATCTAGCCGTCTTTTATATACATCAAAGAAATATAATTAGTATTTCCTCTTCCATCTCCTTGTTCTTCACTCTACTAAACCCTTCTTTTATAGCTAACTCCAAAATGTCATTCATTCTTTTTTTTTTTTTTTTTTTTTACTAGACAAGCGAAAAAAGACGAGTTCTTATCTCCTCTTTTTACCCCATTAGGCTCTACTTTTGCACACGTCATATAGTTCTCTTTTTCCACTCTTTCCTTGGTTCTTTCTCCTCTTCTGTTAAAGGTCTCCTTTTCTTCCTTTAGGTCTAAGCTGTTTATATTTTCCTCTAGGCTTCCCTTCAAGAAAGAATACTGCCTTAGTTTTCTTGGCATTATGTTTTAATTTCTCCAAATTTCTTAGCTTTTTTATTAGAATATTTGGTCGAAGTACCCCTCATTTTTACGTTTCATGGAACTTGTTCCAAGTTGTTGGCTGTCTTGGCCATACGGTTATTAACATTCTCTTTCCATATATCCTACCCTTGTTGTCTTAGTTATATGTTCAGATGGCTCTTCATGGTTTTATGATCTCATGATTCTCCCAGCCATATGTCTGTGTGTATATACATGTATATTAATTATACTCTGCCTTTTTCCAGTGGAATTCAGAAGCAAATATCAGCAAGCTCAAATGCACGTAAGCTTCTTGTGCTTGCATTCATGAAGGTCAGCTTAGTTTATATGAAGCTGAAGAGGATCTACGAGGTTTGGGATTGGAACTTCTTTGCCATCAAACTGTTTTTAACTACATTCTTAATTCTTGTTCATACAAATCACTTTGGGAGGGGAAATCCTCTATTCTTTCAGGGGAAACCTTAGATATTCTATTAGGAACTCTCACGCTGACCCTCCGTTAACATTTCTATGAAATTAGCAATATTCCTAGAACTGGACTAAAACGTAAAATCTTGCTCTCATTATCAAATTAATTAGGGATGCATAGCAATTTTTCCAGATTTAAGTTGATTAGTGGTGTATTCACATCAACAAGTACTTGTGTAATCAAGGTTTCCATCTCTAAATTATGAGAACAGCATAATAGTTGGCTTTAGTTTATTTTCCTAATTCATTTCAATGTCAACGACCAGACAGTATGGGATATTCCGTTGTTACTTCTGCAAAATTGGATTTTATTTGCAGTTACTGTTACTTCTTTTTTTTCTTTTTTTTCCCCTTCTTCCTTTAATTTGATTTAGTTTCTTATTAAAAAAAAAAAAAAAAAAAAAAAAAAAAAAAAAAAAAAAAAAAAAANACAATTAAACAAGTGGATGAAGCTTCTCTTCTAGTGATTTTTTCTTTGTCTATTCTGACTAATCAAACTCAGTCTACTTATTACTTTTCCTTTCTATAGTTTCCTTATTGCGTACTAATTGTTCTTTTCACCTACATTTCCTTTTTCTTTTTCCTCTGTGGGTGTTTTCTGACAGTTTTAACGTCTTTATACACTCTTTATTTGGATATTTTTATGACATGATTTTTTTTTTGTCGCACATATTCCATTTATGATATATTTTATTCATAAAGTGATCAATCATGTCAAAAATGAAGAAGAAAACTACCCGTAATTGCTAGCATTCTAATTTACGTGCCTGACATGTCATGGACACAACTTTATGCTTCATAGACAAAATTTTCTTTAGAACAAGTTTTGGATCGACAGACTCAATCTGAGAAGATGGCTTTTTTCAGTTTGTATTATCTTATGAATATTGTCACCAAACATCTTATTTTTATTTGGGTACCTTGGAAACTGTTATANGGGGGGGGGGGGGGGGGGGGTGTTTGGGAACTTGGTGCTAATTTCTCCTCTAGCGACATTTTTTATTACGACCTATGGAGGTCTAATATGTAGTTACAGCACTCAGTTCACTCATGATTTTGACGCACTATATTTGCATGAACGATGTTCCCTCTGAAAAAAGAATTGCTTGAAAGAAATTCCATACAATAAGTGTGCCTAAAACATTTGAAAATCATTTTAATATACATTTAAGGACTGGACGTCTGTCTTTATTTAATACAATTAAACAAGTGGATGAAGCTTCTCTTCTAGTGATTTTTTCTTTGTCTATTCTGACTAATCAAACTCAGTCTACTTATTACTTTTCCTTTCTATAGTTTCCTTATTGCGTACTAATTGTTCTTTTCACTATATATATATATATATATATATATATATATATATATATAGGACATCTTGTCGTATTTCTCATTTTTTTTCTTCTTTCTTTAATTCGATTTAGTTTCTTATTTTAAAAAAAAATATATATATTCATTCTTACTGAGACCTAGTTACATATAATCTACTATTTTATGATTTCATGTTTTTCCCTCAGGGAACCTATCTAACAAGAAGCGAGGTTCAACCTTCTCATATTGTATCTGCATTGGACTGGTTATTTGCAAGAACGGCTGCTGCAATATTGTGGCCAATTCATATGCTGGCAAAAAAATTAGTCTATAGCAAAGTTCAATCTGCAATTGGCATATGGAAGGTCTTCTTCTTTCTTTGATTCAATAAATTCCTTATAACTTGCATGCATAACTTAATCGTTGTGTGTGTGTGTGTGGGGGGGGGNATTCATAAAGTGATCAATCATGTCAAAAATGAAGAAGAAAACTACCCGTAATTGCTAGCATTCTAATTTACGTGCCTGACATGTCATGGACACAACTTTATGCTTCATAGACAAAATTTTCTTTAGAACAAGTTTTGGATCGACAGACTCAATCTGAGAAGATGGCTTTTTTCAGTTTGTATTATCTTATGAATATTGTCACCAAACATCTTATTTTTATTTGGGTACCTTGGAAACTGTTATATTTGTTGACAAGGCTCTTGAGATTTGAAGGATAACTAACCTTCTCTAGAATCTGCAGGCAGGCATAAGTGGAGGGGGCAGTTTACCTTCACATGTTGATCTTTTTTTTGAGGTCAGATGCTTAAATACGTTTGATAATTATTATCAAATTTCTTTGCTTACAATTTATATGATCAAGCATTCTTTCAGGCAATTGGCATTACAGTGCAGAATGGTTATGGTTTAACAGAATGTTCTCCTGTAATTGCTGCTCGACGACCTACCTGCAATGTAAGAAACGTCAAAAAGTCAATCTCTATGGATGGATATCGTACTTCTGCATATTAATTTCATTTTATCTGGAACAATATACATTATAATATTCTAAGTAGCTTTCTAATTGGATGCCATCCTCGTATAAAACATACATATTTTAGTAAAATTTAGAGTGTGATGGCAATAGTTTGACAGAGTAATAACAAATTTTTTCCATGGAAATTTTGAGATTCCATACGAGCATCGTCTAACCGTTATAGATCATCTGCTGCTTGTATCTACTCTTCTTTGTTATGGATATAAATCAGTATCATATTGGGTTGAAGTGATGCCAACCCTTTAATATTAGCAACCATCGGTGGTCATTTCCCCTGTTTCATAGTTGGAAGCTGCCCTTGTAAATTTCAAACTAGCAGCTTTTATTGTTCTGGCTATGAAATGGCTTTAGAACATTGTAATGACCTTTCTACCTGTGGACTAGAATACAACATACAACTCTGATGTCTTTAAATCAATTCTTTAAGAAGGTATATTATGTACTTCTCGACTCCTGTGCTAAGATTAGTTTTGCTATTTGCTTCATTTTGTTTTCGAACTTTTCTACACCTATTGGCAGATTATATGACAATTATGCAGATTTTAACTTTTAAAGGTTCTTGGTTCGGTTGGACATCCAATTCGGCATACAGAGTTTAGGATTGTAGATATGGAAACAGGAGATGTTCTCCCACCTGGATCAAGAGGCATTGTTGAAGTTAAGGGACCTCAAGTGATGAAAGGTTACTATAAGGTATTTTCACGTCTGAATCACCTATAATGAACACTTCAAAATCCTTGTGTTGTAATGTTTTTCATTAATATCAAATTCATCCAATAATTATTAGATCCTACAACTATATATATACCATAAATGATCTCGTAGTTCAAAATTTTGATATTTCTTAAGAACTGTTATGTCGTGCAGCTCTATAGTTGAACTTCTCTTTTATGGAGATCACTTATATGCACATCTGTAATTATTTTTCCAGGAATATATAGGAGTAGGTGCTGTTATCTCCTGTATATGAATTAGTATAGTTTTACTTACTAATTATATTAATTAGTGTAAATATAAAATACAATCCTTAAGGCATTAAATTAACGACAAGAAAGAACTGGATATAATTATTATGTCCAGATTTTATCCGTAGTAAATTGCTAGGTCACATATGCTTTAACCCTCTCCCATCCAAAAATGAAGGGGAAAACACCCTTCCAGTACTGAATTTCCTTCTGTACGTGAAAAATATTGCTCATTAAGTTTTAAATTCACTAGACTAATTATAGTTTTAACAAATAATTTTCATTTGATTTGATATCAGAATTCATCTGCCACACAACAAGTCTTGCACGAAGAGGGTTGGTTTAGCACTGGGGATATCGGGTGGATTGCTCCTCACCATTCGATAGGCCGGAGTCGTCGTTGTGGAGGTGTAATTGTTCTTGATGGGCGGGCAAAAGATACTATAGTTCTCTTAACAGGTAAAAAGCTCATAAAGTGTATTAATCTTTGAGGAAGAAAAAATATTTCAGTTCTTTTGTCCCCTTCATGTATTTCAGAAGTCTAAGAGCTTTCTGTTAAGATATTTTATCTCATTGAAAACTCTGGTCAACAGTTTTATAACCATTTCAAATTTATCTTTCTTGGTGAAAATAGGTGAAAATGTTGAACCAACAGTGCTTGAGGAAGCTGCCATGAGAAGTAGTCTCATACAACAAATTGTGGTTATTGGCCAGGTGGAGTTATAACATCTCATGTCATATATCATATCCGTGTATTGACTAGTCTGCTTTCCTTGACTACTTTTTTTGTGAATTTCTTGTACCATTACTTTACATAATCCAGGATCAACGACGGCTAGGAGCGATTATAGTTCCGAATGAGGAAGAAGTATTATCTGCAGCAAGGAAATTGTCTGTTGCAGATTCAAGTACAGCTGATTTTAGCAATCAAACATTGAAAAATCTGATTTACAGTGAAGTGAGAAAATGGTGAGACTTCATTTCTTCCCTAAGTTATTAACGTTTCCTATTTTCATCTTATACCTGGTTAACAATAGCTACCCAATATTTGTGGGTTTTAAATGTAATGGGTTTGTAACAACTTAAGTCCACCGTTAGCAGATATTGTTCTTTTTAGGCTTTTCCTTTCGGACTTACCCTCCAGGTTTTTAAAACACGTATGCTAGGGAGAGGTTTTCACACCCTTATAAAGAATGCTCCGTTCCCTTTTGCAACTGATGTGGGATCTCACAATTCACCCCCCCTTCAGGACCTAGCGTCCTCATTGGCACTCGTTCATCTCTCTGATCGATGTGAGATCTCACAATTCACCCCCCTTCAAGGCCTAGCATCCTCACTGGCACACCGTCCGGTGTCAGGCTCTGATACCATTTGTAACAGCCCAAGCCCATTGCTAGCATATATTGTTCTCTTTGGGCTTTCCCTCCAAATTTTTAAAACGCGTCTGCTAGGTAAAGGTTTTCGCACCCTTAAAAAGAAGGCTTTGTTCCCCTCTCCAACTGATGTGGGATCTCACTGTGTCTGGAAATATACGTACCCATANAGTAGTCGAGGGGAAGGTTGTTGGTTCTTTTAGGTAGTTGTTCAACATTATATCTCATCATACGTACCCATATTTTTCCGCCGCGTCGTACATTTCATGTCGTTACCTTTTGTCCTATTCGATTTGTCTAGATGTGATCCAAGCAGGTCCAAGTGTTGAAACAACGTCTCCCAATACAAGATTTTAGTAAATAACCAAATATAACATTAACCATTCGCAAGTATATTCCCAATCAGAAGTATATTTGCTAAGAAGCACGTCAATGTAAACCTTATGTTTTTCAATTCCTATTCATATTTGTGATTTTCCCATGTTTATCATTAACCATTGACTAAGTTTTTAGTCTAGTTCTGAGAAGAACGAAAGATCATCGATAGCAATATAATATTTTGATTTCATGCAGGACTTCAGAATGTCCATTTCAAATTGGACCAATCCTCATTGTCAATGAACCATTCACAGTATGAAACTCTTGCTCACCATCATCATCTGATTTTGATATCTAAAAACTTGCACTTTTGCCAATCCTTTCATTGACTTCTAAATGTTTTGTATTGTAGATCGACAACGGTTTAATGACCCCTACAATGAAGGTTCGAAGAGACAAAGTTGCTGGTTATTACAAGAACGAAATTGAGAACCTTTTCAAGTAACTTGGGAGATTTTAAGTTAAGTCAAAGTTATGTTCATTTTCAGGTAAACAAAGCATAATAAATTTACAGGCAATAAGTTCTATTAGTCTCTGGCTTGGACAAAAGCTTTGAGATTATCCTGTTTATGAAACTCTTACCATTTTAACTCTTACATAAATCATTGGATTTCCTTTCTAAGTTTGTCACATGGAAAACGATCGACGAGAGGATGGCTTCTCTCTCACGGATAAATTACTTCTCTGCATTAATATTTTCCCGTAAAACCCGACATGTTCGATTTCCAACCACTTTTAAACGAGAAAAGAGAACTACCCTCTAAGCTTAAGTATTCCTCGATGACTTATAGGATACAAGTAACTCGAGGGACAGGCCAAAAGAATCTTGTTTAGGGGTGAATTAGATAACTCGTGATCTAGTGTTGGTGCTATGATTGCAATTAAGCCTATGGTGTGTTTAGTTTATGATTTGGTAATGTAATGTATTAAGAAACAATAAAAATAATAGATTCTTTTAGAAAAGTGTTTGGTTATGTTTCAATTTTTATTGATAAATGAGAATAAGATAATTGACTTTGTGAGTTTTCTTTCATGGAATTGGTTTTGGACCACCTAATCAACACTTAATTATATGGGTTTTCAAATTAAGTAATGTAATTTAATTTTCTTACAAGATTAGGTGAGGTGTCTAATCTAACCCGAACATTCATGGGAATATATAAATAGACAGTTATGCTTGTAGTTTTACTTCTATTAAAATTATATATATAGTTCATTTTTCATGTTTGTTTCAGTTTGGTTCCGTTCTTGAACTTTCAAGTTTGTGTCTATTTAGTCCTACTTTATAAAATGTTTAGTATGTTTTTAAGTGTTTACTTGTGTATAATAAGTGATACTTGAGGCGGTTCGGAATTTTAAAACGTATAGTTTGAGTTAGGGTTTTGTAAGCATGCCTAAAGTTGAGACGTTTCAAGATTAACCTAGATATTTCTAGTCGAATTAGGTCATCTAATTGACTTCTATTTGGTAAAAATGTTGGGCGCGTGCCAATTTTGTCTTAGACGGACTGATAGTCGTGTCATGTTCTAGGCTTGATTTCACCTACAACATTATTTTCGTCCCATTAAATTTTAATTAATTTTATAATATTAATTATACTACCATGAAATCAATTTTTTTTTAAAATGTTTTTTTGCTTCCACACTTTTTAAAGGTAACAATAATGGGTTGAAAGATGGGGCATTGATGGGAAAAGATATGGCCTTTGATGAACATAAAAGTTATTTTTGTGATTTTTGGGTGTTCAATTATTACCAATTTCTTTCACAAAATTAGAAACAAAATATTTTGTGCTTGAATTTTCAACCCACTACTCATTATAAACTATTGAATAATAACGCTAAAAAATAAAAAAAATAAAAAAAAAACTCATCTTTAAGATTTTGTCATTATCTAATTATTTTCAAATTGATTTATTCAACAATAAAAAAAATAATGATAGCGAAAAAGAAAAAAAAAAAACATATTTAACTATTTTTTTCCACCTAGTTATTGTCGAAATTAAAAAAAATGGTAAAAAAAAAAACATTTTATTCCGTTATATATCTTAAAATATAGAATTAATAATTAGATTAATTAAATTCTTAATTTTTCATAAATATTCTCGAGATTTCATTTTAAAATCAACCATATATAATTTTTCACATTTGTATAAAATTATTTAAATATATAAATTAACGTAATATTAGAAAAAAAATATTAAATTCAAAAAATAAATAGTGAATTTTCATTGAATTCTTATTGTTTTTTTTTTTTTTAATTTTATTTTCTCGACATATTTAGGGAGATTTCTTTTTAAATTACTAAATTCATTTAAGTAATTTAAATAAATGCTTTTTATTTATGTTTTTTTTAATAAAAAAACACTAAATTAAAATTGGTCAACAAAAAGTATTTTTTTTAATTATTAAAAAACAATAACAATAGATGACGTGTCTTAAAATAAATAAAGTCATCAACAACAACTCATCTCGATTGTGTCACGTGTCAGTCCCTGGACAATTGTATTTAATAATCTAAATAATTAGTAGCTTTTAGAGTCATAAATGTCTAAAATATACTTCAATTCTTTACACGTGGTTCACGCATATGCATATGGACTCACTAAACAAACTCATTAACCGACTCTTTAGGCTAGATTATGCACTAGTGCACAGTCATGTTATCGTAATCAACTGAAAGGAAAGGAACGCAAATAACATCGTGATGTACGCGTCTATACATAACTTTTCATTAGTCATCGGCTACGTGAGCTTGTGCTAGCCCATAATCAGACCTAGCGGGTACGTAAGCAAGCCCACCCAGTGATTCTACGAACACGTGCACGAACAACATATATAGAAGTACTATGCATCCAACCATACCTAGAAGCGAACAGTAAAATTCAAGGCTAGTCATAAATTAAGGTCTCGAAGGTCTTTTTGTATATTTTATGTTTTTTTTCTTTTCATTTCACAACTTTAGCAGTGCGGTCATTTACTGAGTATTTTTAAACACTCGTTCTTTTTCTAATAAAGAGAAAGGACCTCTAATCCATAGACGACTTATATTATGGAAACTATGACATTCATTTATACCGTTTTTCCACGTTGAATAATTTTTTCTGATATTTTTAAAACGACATATTAAGTTATTTGATTCATGATTTTTAAGACAGATCTAATTTGAATTTAGATTTACACAGATTGAATTCATCAAATCTTATATTAAAAATAAAACTATTTTTTAATTTGAAAAAGTGACCTTATGAAAATGAAATAAATGGAATGACACTTTAACTTTTATTAATTTGATACATTTTACGATTTTCTATTAAATTTTAAATTATATAAAATAATTTTTTTTTAATTTTTAAAAATTCTAAAATATTATTAAGGTTATATTTAATAATATAAAGTATACCGAATATATATTTACCAATAATATTATAGTGATGAACAAACCGTATAAATTATATATTCATAAATGATTAAATTTATCGAGTATAAACTTTTATTACGAACTATCCCATTTTGATCAATAATAGCCGACACACAGGTCCAATAATAAAAACATGGATGAAAAAACAGGATTTGAAAAAGTAGAAACCACTTTTGCAACTTTTGAGTGTCGATATTCTTATCGGTCTCTTTTAAATAAAAAATCAAATGAATTTTGTGGATTAATTTAATTATTAATTTATAATTTTAAGTGATAGAACTATAAATCAAATTTAAAATTTTTTAAAATAAAAACATAACCATTTTCCTTTAAAATGATAAAAGTAAATATATGATAATGACGTCATTAAAAATAAATAAATAAATAAATAACAGAAAGAATTCTATATTTTGATCAAACTTTATTTGATGTGTAAAGGCAATTAGATAAGTGCTTGAATTTGTGACGTGGCAGTCCAATCATGAGAAGGATTCCATTTAATAATCTAATTAATTATGTTTAAAAAAAAACTAATTTCCCTTTTGAGTTTTTTTCGATGTTTATTTGTTTTTATTTTATTTTATTCTTTGTCTACGTATCTACGAATAATTATTTTTTTATTTTTCTCGAGAAGGTTTCAACTCTCGAGTTAGTATATTTGAAGGAAAAGAAGGCAAATAGATTCATCGTTAAGTTGAAGATTGACGTTTGGGGCTTTTGTAGCTGCCCACATGCATACAAATTAAGTCATCGCTCTACCGATAGTAGAGTGGATAAATAAAGTTATAGGAGGACATAAAGGCACCGCGCTAAGCTAGGCTCCTCGTTTGATTAGAAGAGGAAGTTCGATCTGGTGGACCCAAGCTTAAAAAGATCCTAGCTTGGTCGTGGCTGCCTAAATAAGTTACTAGATAATAGATAGTTGCAACGACATTGTTAGGCACTGGGTGGGATAAACTATGGTAATAAGAAATCAACCCAAGGAAAAGTTCCGATAGCAAATGATAAGGAATCACTAAAAGTGCATACGGGCAAGAACGCTTTTTAGCTTGAATGATTCTAAACGACGTATAATTGCAAAGAAACTTAGCAAAAACAAAAATGCTCTTTTTACTGTATTTTCCAACTCTACTTTACTAGGATAACATACATGGTTTTGAATAATATTGTATAATAACCCAAAATCAATATCTGGAAAATAATGTTAAAGGGTATTAAACCCCGCAAGAGAAAATAGAATATCTGGAAAATGTTAATGGGTATTAAATGGGTTGTATGAAAATAATACTGTAACAAGTATATATAAATATTTCAAGATTTAACTTATGCAAAGACTCTAACGTTCACATGAAGTATAACACATGGATCAATATAAATTAGAGAAATAATTTTGTAGAAGTTCAAACTTGAAACTGATGTCTGGGCTCACATAGGTTGAAACTAACATCAGCCTGAGCTAATCAGGTAAGTGACCTTACTATCGGCATGGTTATATTTGATGTTGACACGTGCCCCGTGGTTCTGCACGTGTCATATATATTGATATGTATGAATTGTCTGTGCATTGATATGCTTCTTATATGTTATGTATATGTTATAATATGTGAATTGTATGATAATAATTACGGTACGATGTGTTCAAGGATATGTTTGAGATAGGATACGGGAAGGATGCACAAAACGAAATGTAACGATAGGAGTAAGATACGTTCATGAAACGTTAAAGTTATGTTACATACCGAAGTGCTATGGATAGGAGAGATTGATGAAAGAATATGGTTAGGATATGAGTAGAAAGGGATAGGTTTGTGATAGATTGATAGAACGATAGCGTTAGTATACGTTATTGTGATGATATGATTAAGGTACGTTCACGTACTGATATGACTGTGATAAGTATAAGAACTGATAAGTTAGGGAACGATATGACCACGAAGTGTTTACGATATAACATGTTTATGATACGATATATTATGATGTAATATGTTATGTTTAGATTGTTTTATGTGACAATTAAGGTATTTGTTGTATGAATTGCACGTTATGAAATGACATGTTAAAAGCATGGAGTGTTATGTTATATTTTCTAAATTGTATGTATACAAAATGTTATAAATGATATGATATCACGATAAATGAAATGAAATATAACCCCATTAGAATTATACATTACATGAGAGTTGAAAAATGAGAAAAGATGTTATATGAATGTAGGACGATAACGGGGTTATATTTAATAATGTCAAAAATGGAAAAATATTGAGAACTCATGCATTATTTTCATCACGATGGGCAGGGGTGCGATCATTTTGTTTTACATAATGTTGCCGTGGCGGTTACTAGTTCTAATGGGTGTGTGTAGAGTATATGATACACATCCAAGTTACCCGTTAGGACAATACCGTAGGAAAATAGATTGAAAGGATAGGTCATTGCATCTGGGATCCTCATAATGGGGTCATTATTGAGTATTTCTTTACATTTAACCCCTAACAGTCGGGTCATTGCAGAGTATTTCTTTACATTTAACCCCCCAACAGTGGGGTATTACTGAGTATTTCTTTACATTTAACCCCTAATAATGGGTCGTATTTCTTTACATTTAACCCCCAAAGTGGGGTTATAAATTAAGTCTTAGTGACAAAGTACATTATCTATCATTGGCCATCGTATTTGGGTATTTTTCAGTTAGCGTTCTCACATTTGCTCATTTCTTGTTAGATGAACACGACTCTCCACAATGGTATGATATTGTCCATTTTGAATATAATCTCTCATGATTTTGCTTTATATTTCTCCCAAAAGGCCTCGTACTAATAGAGATAGCATTCCTGGGTTATAAATCTTTCTAGTGTTTTAATAAAATAAAATTAAAAAAAAAAAATCTTCTATCTATAATTAAGATCAACCTCATCATTTCCGGATTTTTTTATTATTTTTTATAATTTTTTATAATTTATCCTTTTATTTTGGATTATCACGCAATATTTATTAAAAGAAAAATATTATGGATATATATCACCAACCAAATTTGGATCTCTATTATTATTATTATTACTAATATTATTATGTTACTTTTCAAAAAAGAAATTGACTTTCTTTCCTTCACTAAATAATCACATCCATTAAATTTAATTAATTCTTTACTTTATATACAAACTATTTAATAATCTTTATTAAAATCTATATAATTTTTTGTTCGTATTATTTAAGATTTAGAATAGAAAAAAATAAAATAAAAAAGAATGGAGAATAAAATTAATTATAATTTTTTTTATTTCTTTTGTATTAATGTGTAAATAAAAAATTAAATAAATAAAATGTCTTAATAAACTCAATAATATTACCAACATAATTTTTAAAAATTAAAATATAACCTTATTAATATCGAAAATTAGAGATTTGTGATGTGGTGGATTTTATATTTTATTAATAAAGTGATTGAGTTTCAATTATTAATTAATTAATTAATAGGAAGATTGTATATTTTAAGTCTATTAATTAATTAATTAATTATTAATTATATCCTTCCCAGGATTAGACTGCCACGTGATGAATTAAACCTCAAAGTCTGATTGCCTTTATTAATGGTCGCAACCTCATCATCTGATATAGCGATGTGGGAAGAAATTATTAAATAATAAAATAATAATAGGATTGTTCTTTACGACTTTTATTTATTTTGGATCACGGAGTTATCTTTCTCGATAATATATAATAATAATAATAATAATAATAATAATACGTTAAAAAATCATTTAAAAAAACCACCGCCGCATCCTCACAGACTGACACGAGTCATTCCATGATGTTGATGTCACCCAATATAAAGTTACTCCATTCAAACACACTTCTATAATTGAGCTGCCAAAAACGACAGTACACCTTGTTGATATAATTTTTTTTTCAAACTTCCCCTTTATTTCTTGTTGATGTGCGATTATCACTGTCATTCACTGTTGTTTTGGCAAAATTTGAGACTTGAAACGGTGTAATCGTAACTTAGAATAAAAATTTATATTACCACATTGTTTAGGTCATTACCATAGCGTTCAAGGTCCAAATTTAAAGGGTAGTTTTGAAACTTCTATAAAGAGTCAAGGGTAACGTTGGAATTTTCAAAAAAGTTATAGTATTTTTAAAATAATGACAAGATTGAAGGGTATTTTTTTTAGGTATAATTTAGCCTTATTTAATCGTTAAACTAATAAAAATAACCCTAAAGTTTCTATTTTATCTAAAAAAAATATTTCTCCACTTTTAAAAAGTTTAATAATATCCTTAATTTTTCTAGGAAAAGAAAACTATTAATGTTTTATTTAGTTTTAACATTTAATTTTTTTTTTATGAATACTAGGTTTAAAAAATATCCATAAGATTTTAAAAATAACATTAACATTCTTTACCTTTATAAAAAAAAAAAAATCTTACCGTCAATATTACTTATCAAAATTAAATGTTTTAATATTATTTATCAAATTTAATAAATAAAAAAAAAAAAAAAAAANTATATATATATATATATATATATATATATATTTATTTATTTATTTGTCTAAATCAAAAAATAAAAAGAAGAAAAAAACAATTTAAACTGATGAACCATCCAAAAAAGAAAAGGAAAATGCCAAAAATTGTAAGAACAGGGTAAGAAAATTCCACGTTATTATTTCCAAGAAATCGACAGCTCACACGCACGAATTTAGACACGTGTGGATGAGTTCAACCGTCGGATAATATTCAAATAAATTAATTTTAGGGCAAAATTATTGGATGTTTTTTTTTTTGTAAAATTATTTTTCAAAATTTAGAAATTAAAAGGATATGCTTTGGAACTACAAAAATAAAACAGATATCAATTTGAAGAAAAAAAAACAGTATTTTAGTAATAAAAAAAAAAAAAAAAAAGGAAACATCGAATTGNCCCTCCTGGACATATTTGGTTACTGCCATTTTTTGACATGCATATGGACCCAATATGTAATTTTATTCCAAATAAAATCTTAGCAAGAATATTAAATTCTAACCAATAATTACTTTATATATTAAAAAAAAACCAATATGTCCCTGAATATTTTTTTAATTATAAAACATATCTTCCATTTTTAATTTTTTTTTTCAAATTTAAAATATTTTCTATGAACAAATACATATTAACATTTTTATTTAAATATAAAATTACTTGTATATTTTAATTTAATTATATTTAATTATATTTGGAATAAGTTCAATTTTGGTGGGCATGCTTTATTTTTATCTTAAATTTGACTACTTTTAGTTTTTGCTTTTTTTTAGGAAGCATTTAATTATTTAATTTAAAAAGAAAAAATTGATATTTAAATGGAATAAAAAGAAATGTAATATCAAGATTTTCTTAGAAACCCATTTTCATAACCTATTTGATAATAATTTTAGATATTTTTGTTATATACTATTTTAGATTAATTATTATATGATATTTCCTTCAAATAAAAATGTTACTATATTCATATAACATTTCATTAATAGATTATTAAATTCACTGTTTAATATTATTTTTATGTTTTTGTTTCAAATATTATCTTACACTTATTTATTATTATTTTTTTTTTAGATTTCTCCATTTCAGATTTATTTTATTTTTTAAAAAATATAAATTATTCTCAAAATATTGTTAATTTATTCTTAACTATTTTTTTCTAATAATAATATTTAAATAAATAAAGAAAAGCTGTCGTTATTTATAGTGTCCGTTGTGAAGTCTGTGAAATTGCTATTTTATTTGCTATCCATATTTATCTGTGGTAAGAAAGCGATCGATTCTTGAAGGGAAGGAGCTATGGCGGATGAAGCAAGGAACGGGAATGGCCATGCCTGTTGCCGCCATGGACCGGGCTACGCCACTCCTCTCGAAGCCATGTTCGGTCCTCGAGAGACTTTGATCTACGTCACCGCCGTTTACACCGGTAACGTTCATCACCACCACCACTGGACTATCTTCATCTTTTTTTTTTTTTTTTTTTTTTTTTTTTTTTTTTTTTTTTTTTTTTTTTTTTNTTTATCGACAGTTTGATGGAGCTTTGGGAGTGTGTTTCGCCGATTTTGTAGCTTGATTTTGTTTCTTGATGTGTTTATGCAAAATGAGTTAGAGTTGATTCTGGATGAACTGTTTGATATCTGTTTGAGAAATTGTTTGAGTTGTACGAGAGGGAGAGAGATTAGAGAGATAGGAGAACTTTAGTGTTGGATTTTACTTGGATTAATGGTGGAACTATTTTGGATGTTTGTTCTGAATTGTTGTTTGTAAACAGGGACTGGGAGAAACAAGCCTGACTATCTGGCGACGGTGGATGTTGATCCTAATTCTCCTAATTATTCTAAAGTTATCCATCGATTACCTGTACCGTATCTTGGGGATGAATTGCATCATTCTGGGTGGAACTCTTGTAGCTCTTGTCATGGAGATCCTACTGCAGATCGCCGCTATTTGATCCTTCCGTCGCTTGTGTAAGATATCGAAGTTTTCTTTTGAACTTTAAAACGATTTCTCCTTTTATTTACAGACAATTTCTAGAAATTTTGAGACTGTCAAGTGTTTTTAACGAACAAGGATCTTCTAAACTGCTTTATCGCTTGAGTGCATGTGAACTTATTCTGTTTTTCTCATCAAACGTCCAAGTTCACGAGTGATTTTTGGATTGGCCTGGTCTGGGATATACTAGGAATTAGAAATTAAAGCGAGTGAAGAATCCAATTCTACTCTTCAACAACAGTTTAAATGTAATAGCATTTGTCTAGATGGTTTAATTTTCAACGAAGAGTAACTGGGAAGTTCATGATTTCAAAGATTGGCATCAGGTGTTTGTGTAAATTCATTGTTGGTTCTGTTCACTTGCAGATCGGGTCGCATATATGTGATTGACACGAAATCAAATCCCAGCGCTCCATCTTTGCACAAGGTTGTTGAACCTGAAGACATCATACAGAAAACTGGATTAGCTTTCCCTCACACGTCTCACTGCCTTGCTTCTGGTGATATAATGGTGTCATGTTTGGGAGACAAAGATGGAAACGCAGCAGGAAGTGGGTTCCTTCTTCTCGATTCAGAATTTAATGTTAAGGGAAGGTACTTGATATTTTGCTTATCCACAAAGAAATAGCTCTTTTTTGTTGAACCCTTTTTGTGGCTTGATTGATATATTGATGAGCCAATGATTTTCTTTCTTCTGTGTTTCACAATATGGTTAATCTACATGTTAATTTGTAAGTGCGGATAATGAAGATTTTAGGCATTGATGAATTCGAGGATTTCAGGCAACATATTTGATATTGGATCCACTTTGCCATTGCATTTTGGTTCAGTTTGCATAGCGTTTCTTGATCAATTTTTGCTTCACCAATTATAAACCAGGTGGGAAAAACCAGGGAATAGTCCCCTATTTGGATATGACTTTTGGTACCAACCACGGCACAAGACAATGGTTAGCTCATCATGGGGTGCTCCTTCTGCTTTCACAAAAGGTTTCAACCTTCAACACGTTGCCGATGGTCTGTACGGGAAACATCTTCATGTGTATAGTTGGCCCGATGGTGAGCTGAAACAAACATTGGATCTTGGAGACACTGGCCTTATACCCTTGGAAGTGAGTTTGTAATAACCTCTTAGATGCAGCCTCCTTTCTTACTGCTTATAACATTTTTCATTTGTCACTAATTGCTGTTGTGTGTGCCTATGTTTACACCAGACAAGATTCCTGCACGATCCTTCCAAAGATACAGGTTATGTTGGTTGTGCATTAACAAGTAATTTGGTGCGTTTTTACAAGAACCAAGACGATTCGTGGAGTCACGAGGTTTGGACAAAAATGAATTCCGGACCCATCTTTGTGCTTGTTCTACTTAGTTATATTCAAATATCTTCCAACTTCTAGACGACTCTGTTTGATGATTGTTTGGTTTTTACCTGTTCAGGTCTCCATTTCAGTAAAACCATTAAAGGTTCAAAATTGGATACTTCCTGAAATGCCAGGTCTCATTACTGATTTTCTCATCTCTCTTGATGATCGCTTTGTGTACTTTGTGAACTGGCTGCATGGAGATGTGAGACAGTATAACATTGAGGACCCTAAAAGTCCCAAGTTAGTGGGTCAAGTGTGGGTTGGTGGACTGATTCAAAAGGGAAATCCTGTGGTAGCTGAGGCAGAAGATGGAACAATATTCCAGTTTGATGTCCCTCAAATCCAGGTCTGCATTTCTACTATCAACTTATCGGTCTTTATAATTTTGAATATTATGACCAAACTTCGATCCTTCGACTTACTAACTGCTTTAGTGTTTGGGAAAATGCTAAATGAGTAAACCCACCGTTTCTTGTTAACTTAAGCTGTAACAGCCTAAGCTCACCGTTAGCAAATATTGTCCTCTTTGAGCTTTTCCTTTCGAGCTTTCTCTCAAGGTTTTTAAAATGCGTCTGCTAGAGAGAGGTTTCCACACCCTTACAAAGAATGTTTCTTTTCCGTCTCCAATCAATCTGGGATCTCACAATCCACCTCCCTCGAGGTCCAACGTCCTCGCTGGTACTCGTTCCTCTCAGCGTCCGTGGGATCTCACATAAGCTTTTCAATCCGACGAAAACTGAACACAATAAAATATCAAATTTCTTCTCATTACCATGTTAGTAGAGCACATGTGGGTTTCAAAAATCAAAGTAATACCCGAGTCTAAACTCGTTTTATGCATAAACTTCTACTCTAAACTCGTTTTATGCCTAAACTTCTACTCTAAACTCGTTTTATGCGTAAACTTCTACTCACTCTTAGACATGATCTGTGCCATGTCTGATTGAGACGGAAGGTGTTGTTAGTGTTCTTATGATTCATTGTGGGACATCACAAATAGACAAGTAGCTCGGTCCTTAAGACAACTAACGTTGGACGAAGTAGAGCTCATACATAGGACACTTGACATAGACAATTTGTAAGAGTTGTTGATATCTTGTAGCTTCCTTGGAATTTCAGGGACACCGTTTGAGAGGGGGACCTCAAATGATACAATTAAGTTTGGATGGGAAACGTCTTTATGTGACAAATTCCCTTTTCAGCCCATGGGATCGTCAGTTCTATCCTGAAATGGTGCAGAAAGGTTCCCATATGCTGCAGATTGATGTCGATACACACAAAGGTGGGCTCGCTGTTAACCCGAATTTCTTCGTGGACTTCGCGACCGAGCCCGATGGGCCTTCCTTGGCCCATGAGATGAGATATCCTGGAGGTGATTGCACTTCAGACATATGGATTTAACTTGAAGCCATGTCTGTTTAAGAAATTTCTCAATGACCAAAAACTTTGTGCTGGTAGTAGTGTTTCATAATATGGTCATAGTAGTGTTTCATAATATGACTGTAGCAGTCTTTCTATTAGTGATATTAATAAAATGTTGATGATGGAGTCTATATGCCTATATATTTCATATATTTTTAGGGGAACACGACTCTCCACAATAGTATGATATTGTCCCACTTTGAGTATAAGCTCTCGTGGTTTTGCTTTGGGTTTCCCCAAAAGGGTTCATACCAATACCAATGGAGAGAGTATTCCTTCGTTGTAAACCCATGATCATTCCCTAAGTTAGCCGACGTGGGACTTTCATCATCCAACAAAGTGAACTATTTTAGTAGTCCCTAAGTTAGCCGATATGAGACTTTCATCATCCAACAAAGTGAACTATTTTAGTAGACAATCGAAAAACATAAATTTGAAATCAAGGGTTTTAATAAAACGTCTTTAGACGTGTGTTTGTGTGTTGGTAGCAGATTGAAAAACATAAAATCGAAAGTATTATTATTATTATTATTATTTTATCGTAGATGCACTTCTGCCTTCGTAGAGTACATGTTTTACGTTGCATTATTATGGTGAAATGTCTCCAGATGTAATATAGGAAGCCAAGTAGTCATTAAATTTATGTCGTAATCTATTGTTCACATGTTTCCGATTCATGTTTCCGATTCAATTGACTTCTAAAATGTTTTCTTTCAAATGAGCTGCAAATCATTGTTTTCGCAGACATTTTATAAATACATGTTCTCTCAAAACTGACTCGAGGCTCGACCATGCATCAAGGTTCTTTGCAAAGTTCAATTTTTACACGACTGTCTTAGTCTAGGATTAGAACAAGTAGTGCATAATCGGTATCTCCTACCCAAAAGAATGTGATCGTGGCACCGAGTAGCAAAACATAGTGTTATTTGGAGGATTTTTCTTAATTGAAAAAAAAGAGTGCTAGTCTTTGTGGGTAGTGTCAAGCATGAATGTATTTTTCTAAAATTCTAGACTTATGTTTGCTTACGTCATTTTAACATAAACGAACGTTCCAAAAACGTGCATGTCTCAAATTCATATAGTTTTAAGAAAAACAATCAAATTTTATATGGGTACTTTTTTTCAAAAGTCGATCAAAAAATGCATTCTGTTCCATTAGAATATCGGTAAACTTCCATAATAACTTATTCAGTTTATACTTTAATCAAATAATTGTCTAAAAGATCGAGAATAAATAATTAGAGAATGTGGAAGTTAAAATAAAACGTGTCACTGTCTCCCATGACCATAAATTAATTATGTATTGAGAAAAATACCGGTAGGATTTCAATCTTAACCATATTTTTATGTGAATTAGGACCTAATTGAGAAAAATTAATATTTGTAGACACCCTATTCGTATAGGAACGCTACACCAAAGGGCACGCGTCAATCATGTAAGTCACCACACGGTATTTAGAAAGAAATACGGGTAGGATTCACTTGGAATGCATACATGCTTGTGAATTTACCTTAGGTGGTAGCTTTCCATGAATGACTTTAGGTAATTTGATTATTATGAGTACGAATGTAATATATGAAGCATTATGAGAATTATCTGAATGTTACAATTATGCTTTTAAGCTTTCGCTATAAAGGTATATGTTCAATTCATGCTGAAAGGCAGATGAGATTTTGTGAACCTTGCGCTTCGGGAGCTTGATGGATGTTATCGCCCTATTGAGCATGTATGTTTACTTTGCACGAATTACGTATGATAGTTGTGTGCACACTTAATTGATTTTCATGACTCACTGTTATGGTAAGCCTACGCAATTGTGGTTAGAGTGACAAGTCACTAAGTATAGACTTAACCATGATATACGAACTACCTCAGTAGTACTCATAGGGTGCAAGTTGTGTGAATGGTGTCATAGCTTCGTGGGGGACCAAGGGGTTCCTGATCAGGACCCGACTGCTTCTAGTCGTTTTAGCATAGAAAATGTGAGACCCACGTTGTACAGACCATTTAGTTGTATGAGATAAGGGAAGGGTAGCCCCTTCTCGATGAGGGGGACTATTGTGGACCTTTGTGGTTGCAGCTCACCTCTAAGTAAGATACCAAGTAGTCTCAAGAGCCATGTCGAGGTAGCTACTCATAGGTAACCAATCATACACAGTTTGGCAGAAGGGAACTCTTAGGATTTAAATGAAAGGGTGGAGAACCATAATAGCCCCAAGGGGATAAGATCATAACTAGATGTCCTACGACCAATGAGAAGCCCGTGGGTATCGGTTAAGCCTAAAATGCGATAAGAGTCTAAAAGTATGTAGCTTACTGAGTATAATTTTTATACTCATCCCTGTTTTCTTTCATTGTTTTAGGTATCTGAAGGCTCAGTTGAGGTGGAGGAGCGTTTGAGAGCTATGCGGTCACAAAAGGGGTCGTTCCATAGCGTCAATAAGTTTTTAGTAATTTTGGAGTCTTTTGTATTCGGTTTTATATTTGTACTTATGTAATATTTGAAACATTAAACTTCTCTCTCTTTTTGTTTTTATTTAATTTAATTTTTATCTTTTATTCTACCTTTCTTTTAATTTCTTTTTAAATTGCTCTCGCTTTCGTCTTTTTAGTTCCACTGCCTCACGACTACCGTCATCCCACTCCTGCCGTTTCTTTTTTAATTTGAACATAAAATTCAAATGCATATTTTGTCACAATTTAGTGCAACTTATTTTAGTTTGAATTAGTTATGGAATATATGATATTCGTAATCTTCCAGAATATATTAGTTAGGAAATATATTTTAGATATCGTAATCAGTTGAATTTGAATAGTAGTATATTTTATTTTATCATCAGTATTTAGTTAGTTTATATTTTCTTGGTAGATATTATTTAGTATCTTGTATCCTATTTAAAGGTGATGAATATCAATGAAGATTGAACATTCGATCCCAATTCTTTTTCTAATTCTTAAATCTGTATTCTTTCGTTGAGTAATAATATTTTCATATCTATGCACACTTAGGAGGGGTAGATATTGCGTCATATTTATTAGATAACATAAATTATAAAAAAATAATAATAAAAAAAGAATGAATTTGTTAGAAATTTATTAGATAAAAAGTAAACTTAAATAGGTTGGAATTTTAAGGACCTAACTCATGAACAAATGGAGCGTTTGGAGGAAATATGAACACAGATCTTAATTTATGGAGCACAATCCCAAATGAATCGATGGGTTTGATCCAATTTTCACTCCCAAATCTTCATTTCCATTGTTTTCATTGAAATCTCCAACATTTTTCTCAGTCTTTACTGGAGAATGTATACTTAAAGTCATCAGGATCATCAAATCCTTCACCAGGATCTCTCCCCTCCCTAATCTTCCTTCTAACATCTTCAACTCTTTCAAGAATTCCTTTAATGGCTAAATCAAATGCATCCTCAAAATCCCACGAACTCGATCTGGGATCTGCATAAACTATTCTTGGAATCATTCTTATGACCTCTTCTCTCATGGCGGATTCCCTGTCTTTCGAAATCCCTTTCAAAATCCCCTCAATACTCCCACTCCAGATCCTCGCATCCCTCACAGGTATATACACAGAATATGCTGTTTGGTTCTCAGGAAAATGCCATAAATATTGGGAATATGCAGTACCTGGATTGAAGAAAACTGGAATGCTGCATCCACCTAATATCGAATCGAATATTGATCTTCTGGTTTATGAATCTCCTGGAGGTTGCAAGCAGAAGATCGAGCTCTGAAATGCTTTCATGGTGGTGATAGGATCATCACAATTAACACCATTGGAACTGCAATCCATGAATTTACAGAGAGACGATTCTCGACATTGCTTGATTACCGTATCTCGAATGGAGTCTCTGAGACCCGGCCGTGGAGCGCCGATGAGGGTGAATAAATGACGGCGCCGTCTGGCTCTCATGAGATTCTGCAGTTCAACAACTTCACTCCGTTTGGATGGATGAAAATAAGTCGGCTACGGAATCGCAAAATCGTTTCTCCACGAACTCGCTTCAATAGAGAGCATCGTCATATTGTGAGATTCAGGCAAGAATCTGAGTATACTCCCCCAACCAGAAACTTCATCCGTTTTCCTTCTGAAATCCCAAGAAATTCTTCCTGCAACGAAGAAATGGTCCCTCCCAAACATCCTCTTCCACTCAGGTTTTTCAGAAATCAAACCAACAAAATCCCTAGCGGAAGAATCCCTAGCCGAGATATTCGGATTCCATAGGTGACGGCTGATATCGAGGCCAGCGTAAAACGGAATATAAATACCTGACGCCATAGCCGAATCGTTCGTCAAGCATTCGTACTGTTTGATTCTGTTGTGGAAAATGACCTCCAACAGAAACTGATTCGTCTTGAACAAACTACAGTTGAAGAAAACTCCTCGAGAATCTTCGATTTCCGGCCCGAGGCCAGAGTTCTGGAAATACGGACACATATCGGACTTATCGGTTCCTCTTGTAAGAGATTGGCAGTCTCTAATCAAATCGAGATTAAATCGACTCGGAATGTTGTGGATGAAGAAGTAGCGGCCAGAGCAAGGATTCTGGAGTGGTAATTTGTGGTGGAGAAGACAGAGGAAGCGATGAGGACGCCATTGTCGGAGGAAGGGAAAGTGGAGTAATCAAAACAGAGAAAAATCCAGATTAGGGCGAAGGAAGTGAAAATGGCGAAGCAGAAATCGGTGGAGCAAGTGGTTCTGAAGAGCTTCTCCTCCATATGGCTATGGCTGTACAGGGATCAGTGTGGCAGAGGGGTTATTGTAGGAGACGATCTGCATGGAGTACGACGCCATTGATTGGGTGCGAAGGAAAGAAACAAAGGAAATGGAAGTGCATTGATTATTGGGCGATAGATAGGGACGGGAAAATGATATTATGAGCGTTTTAATTTACCAGCGCAGACAAGTATGATTATTGGGTTTATAAGTGAGGAATACTTCATTTGTAATGGTCGAGATCCACCCGTAGCAGATATTGTCCTATTTACCTTTCCCTTTCGAGCTTCCCCTCCTCTTTGTCCTTTCCCTTTCGAGCTTCCCCTCATCTTTGGCCTTTCCCTTTCGAGCTTCCCTTTAGGCTTTAAAACACGTATGGTAGGGGAAGGTTTCCACACCCTTATAAAGGGTGATTTGTTCTCCTCCCCAACCAACGTGGGACATCACAATCCACCCCCCTTCGGGGTCCAGCGTCCGCTGGCACTCATTCCTTTATCCAATCGATGTGGGACCGCCCCCAAATCCACCCCCATTTAGGGCCCGACATCCTTATTAGCACACGCCTCGTGTCCATTGGTATGAGGCCTTTTGGGAAGCCTAAAGCAAAACCATGAAAGCTTATGCTCAAAGTGGACAATATCATATCATTGTGGAGAGTCGTGTTCGTCTAACAATGCTAACATGGTATCTGAGTCATGCGTTTAACTTATTCAGCTATATATAATCATTAATTATTAAACAAAGAAGTTGTGAGCATCGAAAACGTAGTCAAAAGTGACTCAAATAGAAGGAAGTCGAACTTCGATTAAGGGGAGGTTGTTCGAGGCCTCCATAAGGCTCGGAGGAGGCTCTATGGTGTATTTTGTTGAAGGAGAGGATTGTTGTGTTTAGAATCATTCAAACTTGACATATTCGATCTTCTTGTTGAGTGATTCGAATCTCAAACAAGTGTTGTTGCTTTAAGATATTCTATCAATAAATTAATTTGAATCGTACTTTCCCTTGAGACGACTCCTTATCAGATGGTGTCATCAGTAGTGTCAATCAAGCTCGATGGAATATAAGTGAGAGATGATATTGTACTGGTTTCCATGTGTCGGAGGTTTATGCCTCATATATGGTTGAATTATGACTTCATTGACAAAGTCCGCCAAATTGTAGTAGAAGCCAAGTAAATAGCTATAGTGAATTCAAGTGAACTCATTGTATAATTGAATAATTAACACCAAACTCACCATCCCATCGTGAGTTCAAGTGAGTCCAGTAAAACCAAACGTAAGACTCCTGATGACTCAAAGAACCAAACCGAGTCTTATACATGTTGAACAACCTATAACTGAAAAATCTAGATTATTTCGTATATACTAGTTTAATTATTTATGATTATTCCATTCAAGTCAATGAGAAGTCCAACTCAGCCAAGTATTAACCAATCAAAATAATTTACATCAAAATCCACAAAAAAAAAAAAAAAAAAAAAAAAAAAAAAAAAAAAAAAAAAANTCCGGCGAGCAGCAGCTGCCGGAGCTCCTCCACTGCCGGCAATCCCGGATCCGGGTCAGGATCCGCTCAAACTCCGAATACCCACAAGGAAAAGTAATCCCTTTCTTATGTTCAAACCCATATTCATCCTCTGCTTCCCTCAACAACTCAATGAAAAGCCTATGCTTGAAATACACCACCGGCACCAAAACCCGGCTGAATTCTCCTCCGCTTTCACCGACGTACACCGCCAGCTGTCCTTTCGGCACCGGGTTAGGCTTCTCCCGGACCGACTCAGCTCGTCGGAGGAAACTCAGCCGGTGGCTCCAGCTGAGAAGCCTCGACGACAACTTGGGCTCGAGCGATGAGTCCTCCTGGCTTAGCCTATAATATCGAGTCACCGGTCGGATATTTCCCCAGAGCCATCGAGAGAATAAAACGAGCCGCTTTCGAAGCTTGAAGCCTCGGAGCTTTCTCATGGTGAGAGAGAGAAGGAGATGAATTGGTGAAGGATCAAGCATAATGGAGAAGACTAAATACATCATTTAATTAATTAATTAATTTATTATTATTATTATTATTTTTTGTATTGTATTGTTCATAGTATAAATATAATTTTATGTAATATTTAATAATTTTCGAAAGGCCGTAGTACTTATTGTATACGGAATCGATTTATTTATTTATTTATTTTGGGTTGGCGATGACGTGGAAAATAATTTTTTATGCCTGCCATTCAACTCAAATATGAGGATAAGTTAAAAAAAAAAAAAAATAGTATTTTACCAAGTGGATCAAAGGTTTAGTTAGAGTTAGGAAAAGAACGAATTTAAAAATAACTCGAATCGATACTCTTAAATATTTTAATGATCAAAATATTTTAATGATCAAAGAAGACCTATAATTTTAAGTTAGAATATAAAATCTCGTCTCACAATGTCCCAAAATTTAAATATCTCGTCGAAACGAGCTACAATGATCAAATTGTCAAATAAAAAAAGGGACGATAAAGTAATATTATCTTCAATCGTTGAAGAACCTTATGAACTGACTAGAATAGATTAATTTAAACGGCAAAACGAATCAACAAAATTATCATTTGTCGAGAATTATTGGGAGTGAGTCGCACATTGGTTAATTTAGTGGAAGATCGTGGATTTATAAGTGGGGAATACTATCTTCATTGGTACGAGGCCTTTTGGGGAAGTACAATGTAACAACGAGAAAAAGAAAAAAAAGATTTGGAAACCGTCATGATTGAACTACCGAAAATGTGCACCTTTTTGGTATAAGTAGCGATATTTTCCATTCTTTTAAACCTTTCTTAGTCATCTTATCCTTAAAATTTCTCTCATTCAGATGTAGTTTCGGTTCATTCATGTAGTTCTCCTTTACGCGTGATATGAATCCAACAACTGATCACGTGCATGTACCCGAAGGACCGATTACAAGAAGCAAGGTTAAGAAGATTCAAGAGGCCTATACATTGCATCTTCAAAAGCTAGCTAGTGTACCGGTTGAAACAAAGACTTTTGAGCCCAAAAATCTTTATAGCATTAGCATATCAAATCAAGAAGATAATGGAGTGGCTGATATTGGAAAGTAATTAGAAGACTTGCCTTTGGTAGTTGAATTACCAATTAAGGAAATTATTAATGCCTTATTTGCTTCAATTTATATTTAATAGCATTTATTAATAGTTTGTATGAATTGCCTTATATTCTTCAATTTGTATTTAATAGCATTTATTAGCATTTATTAGTGGTTGGTGGCTGAACTTTATTTTGTTAGGGTTATCTTCTGGGCCTATTTAAAGGCATGTAATATTCATGTTTGAGGGATTTTGGTTGAATACAGAAAAAACCTTTGTGTTTTCTTGATACCCTTTTGGTGTTATTCTTTTTCAAATCTTGCTTTAGGTTTGATGTTTAAACCGATTCATTGAATTAGTTTTGATCAAGCTAATTCTGGAGTGAATTGTCTTGGTATCTAAGAGTGACCATCATAGATTCCAAGTTCGATCTAAGAGTCATTCATCTTCTAACCAGCTCTTGGTTGGAATCAATCTGTTAAGTTAGCTTTCTCTGTGAGCGTTTTGCAAGGATTCTAGAAGAACCTCTAGCTTTGCAAATTCCAGCATTGTTGGCGCTTATCAACGCGAGTGTTAGATCTTCGGTTGGCTTGCGTTAACTTAGCCTGGTTGATTCCCTCTTGTGATCAGCTCGTCAGGTTGGTAGCTTTGGCTTGATTGCTCAACCCGTTTTCCTCATCTCAGGCGGCTCGGTTGGAGCCTTGGGAGCACTTGAGTCGTTTTTCTGTAACTCTAACCTATGCCAAACAAGTAATTGATTTTACTGTTGGCTTGGATTAATTACTTGATTGTTGTTTGTACGACGCATGCCATGACAATTTCATTACTTTGAACTCATGACAATATCATGCCAGTAGTAACATCTCTATTTAATTAAAAAAAAAAATAGAATTGTTACAATTCAATAATGAACCGAACAGACTGAAACTATTTACTAATTGTTCTAAAGTATATAGGACAAACAAAGATATTTTAGCTCGTACTATTTAATCCAAGTTGGTAGGCCAAACGACGTATTTATTAATTTATAAGTCCAATGTGACATTATTATCCTAATAAATAAATAAATAAATAAATAAATAACTTCCTTCTTCCTCCTCTCAATAATTTTTTAAAAATATTTTCAACATTACCAATATTAATAATTATTCACTATTTAGTTTTAATAATATGTATATTTTTTTCTAATAACTTCCTAAATTTTATATATATAGAAAAAAAGAATCATAGATTTATTTAACATAAATTGAAACCCGAGAGATCGGTTAAACATTTTGAAAGCTCATGGACAAAATTGACACAAACCTGAAAGTTTAAGAGACTAAACTTGTAATTTAACTAAAAATTATTAAATTTAAGACAAACCAACCTGAGCTCAATGACAAAAGGTTGCTCGATCAGCTCTATATAGTATAAAGTAACGAAGAAAACGTACGGTGATAACTGTAGGGACAAAGAATAAGTAAACGTCCACGACTATATTGTCAAGTTTAATGATTATGGACCCCAAGAAAAGTGAAGTCCAAATTCTCGAACTAAAAATAAATTTATTATTATATTTTTAAACATACTAAACTATATCGAGAAGTTGATTTCTTAGCTTCGATTTTTCTCTTGTTCTATGAGATTTATGTTAAATTTTAACCAAAATTGTTCTATAAACTCGTCTTAAAAGGGGGCGAGAGACCATACAGGTTGACGTAGTAGCTAACCGGCACATGGATTCACTCCCTCAGGCTTAGAGTGACTTTACGACCCTATAGAAGGGTCCGTCATTTATCCTTCCACAGATGATGTTCGGACCAATAGATACCATTGGATATCGTTAAAGTAGCACCTCGATCCAAAACATGGATCATTTACTGTCTAGACAAAGCAAGTTACTTAAGTCAAAGTACAAAAAGGTTAGACAATCTGCACAGACTTCAGACTTCAAAGATAAGAATCAAACGAGAGAACTACTCAAAACTTCAACGTCTCCGAAGATGCTAGATAGCTTTAAAGATTAGGCCCGAACTTTCTAGAGCCCAAACAAAAGTTCCTGATGATCTACTGGGATAAAGCTGGCTCCGTTTTTCATTTCTTTTTCAGATAATTACTATTTTTTAAAATGTAATTAAGCTTTTGATGTCCATCCTTATCTCTTAATCTTGATTAAGAAAGGGTACCAAATGCAAAATTTCAACATTGTCCACATGTATGTTATCTTGTTTGTCGTTTAGCGCTACCCGTACAATTTGGAGCAAAAGTCCAAGCAACTTTGTTCATATGGGTAATGCTCATTACAATCTCCGTAAAAATAAATGAAAAATTTTACTGGGATAAGAATTGAAAAAATTGTCAAAGACAGGGACGAAAAAGGCTTTTCCTTTCACGCCTTACCTCATGACATCTCTATAAGTGATTGATAGCAAAATGAACATCGATTTAGAAACTTTAGTGGGCTCGGTTTAGGCAAAAGCTTTTACGTTAGGTTAGATGAATAGTGAGAAGATGAATCCGAATTGGTCAAATCATGGTAAATAATCATGATACACGTCATACTTCCATTATTATCATTTTTTAACTTCTTTATGAGACAGGTGTATGCATACATGTCGTCATTATTATCATATATAGTTCATCTATATCTTATAGGTATAATTGTGAACATGGCATCATAACATGCATGGCTGACATATTCGAAATACGTGTATCATATATCACTCATATCTTAACACATAGCTATAAATGCGTCGGCTAAAATATGAGTGTTCATATGACCCAATGATTTGAACAATTTAGTATCCAACTCAAAGAGTAATTTTTTTTTTCGAAGTGGGTTGAATTTTTAGAAAATCGAAAATTTTGGTTCGATTTATGAGTTTGACTTTTTTAATTGGACCAACCAACCAATTAAAATTTATAACAGACCCTAATTCTATTATAAGAATATTTAACATTTGTAACTGATGTTATAATTACTTGTGACTTGAGAAGGTTTGATATTTATATTTTATGAGATTTTAGTTATTAATGTGAAATATTTGTAGATATATATGATTTTTTTTAAATAATTTAAAAAAAAAATAAATAACTCAATGACGGGATTCAACCTAACCCTAAAAATAGAGGGTTGGGTTGAGTCATGAACCTTACTCTGGTCATCTCGAGCATGAGCCTGAAATTTTGGGCTAGTCCAATGTTTTTTTCCAACTCAACTTGTGTATACCATACACAAAAGTACTCGTATGAATATATGAGATTCGACATCGGTTGGAGAGGGGAACAAGACATTATTTATAAGGGTGTGGAAACCTCTCCCTAGCACATGCATTTTAAAAACCTTGAGAGGAAGCCCGAAAGAGATAGCTCAAAGAGGACTATATTTGCTAGCATTGGGTTTGGATCATTACAAATTGTATCAAACTCAAACATCGGACTGTGTGTCAGTGAGGATGCTAGACCCCAAAAGAGGTGGATTGCGAGATTCCACCTCTGTTGAAGAGAGGAGAGGACACTATCTACTAATGTCGGGCCGTTACATAACATATGTTTCCATAAAAGACCGAGAAAATTATAAAAGAAAAAAGAAATAGAAAATTGATAAACATGGTTTACTAAGTCCAAACATACTTAATGTTACTAGCTTATGCACGTGTCATGGTCTTTAATTGGGATGTCGTCGTCAACCGTTGTCTTTACATGAAAAATGTTGAGCACACGGCCTACCATAATGGTAAGTTATCCCATCATTCCTAACACAGTATTAGAGTCATGCCCTTAATTTAGTCATGTCAATAAGCCTTCAAATTTTGAACAAAAAAGTTGTAAGTCTCGAACGTGTAGTCAAAACAGATTAGAGATCGAGAAAAGTTCAAAAAACTCAATGAAAAACTTATTGGAAACGTAAAGTTTAGCGATGAATCAATTGTACCAATCCAAGATAAAAGATTTATCTTGTTCCCGTGCAAAAACGACGATTAGCATTTACTGGCCATTATAAAGGCCGGTAATTTGATTACTCTTTGATAACTTTCTAAATATGCTTCAGAAATCAAACATGTCATTTGATGTCTAATTTCTTCCCGAGAGTTTATATTCTTTCATCGTCTTTGTCTATTTGGTTCACGGAAGTAAGGTAGTAGCATTTCCTTGATATCAAGAGGGTTAGCGAGTGTGAAACGATCGAGGAGAACGAGAGTATAATACTGCTAGGATTATTTTATACTAAGCTTAGATATTGAACAAATCTATATTTTATCATTCGAAGTTCCATAAAAGAACGTAACAATCTTCACCCGATATATTGAGTTACTTCTCTCGTTGTCGATTGATTTTGATATAAAACCACATATTTATTTAATATGGAAGCACAGCCCACAAAAATCCAATGGTTCGGAATTTGGATCTGACCCAAGAATGGTAAACTCAAATAGGCCCGTTTTCCGTACTCAGAAGATAAGTAGACCTAAAAATCTTTATATTCTTATTATCCATCCATTACATATTTACAAAAATTGATTAAATCAATTAAAAATACTTTAAAAATATATATCTAACTTCCAAAATTTCAATAATATCATAAATTTTTTATTTAAAAAAAAAAACCTTATTAGTTTCAAAAAAAAAATTAATTAATATATTAATAGTTTTTCTCCCTTTTTAAATATTTTAGTAGATTTTTTTTTAATTAATTTACCTTTATTATTATTATTATGGATTTAAAGTTTTACATATAGTGCGTCAAGTTGCCGACGGGACTGAAAAAGTGGACCCCACACTCGAAGATTAAAAGCCATAAGCGATCGACACAAATTTTCACAGTCCGCTCCGCTCCACATTCTCCGACCACCAGATGGCCCTCCTTTCGCCGGAATGTTCACCTCCATTTCTGAAGGTTTTTGCGCTTCTACTAACCGTTACGGCGGCGGTGGCGGCGGCGCATTCGAAATGCGAAATCGAAGCGATCTTCAACTTCGGAGACTCCAACTCCGACACCGGCGGGTTCTGGGCGGCTTTCCCGGCGCAGTACGGACCTTACGGCATGACCTTCTTTAAGAAGCCCACCGGCCGCGCCACCGACGGAAGGCTCGTCCTCGATTTCTTAGGTAATTTTCTTTTCTTCCACCTCCGATTTTTGGATGTTTATTGTACTTTGTTTGAGCACCGACGATTTCAAATTTTATTTATTTTTTTATTTATTTTTATTGGTTATAGAAAATGACGTTTTAATTTTTTTTTAATAATTATTTAGTGGAATTTAGATGTTTGATTAAAAATGTAGAAATTTAATTTTCTTTTTACTAAATTAAAAAAAAAATACCTTTTATTTTGTCTAAAATAATATAGTTAAACTTTTTAAAAAATTCAAAAATAATTCAAAAATACTCTTTAATTATTAATAATAATTTTTAGAAGTTTCAATAATACATCAAAAAAAAAAAAATTGAAAAGTATTATTACCCTTATTTTTTTTTTAATGGAAATAGTTAATATTTTAATTTATTAATATTCAAAAGTGTATTTTTTTCGTCCTAATATTTTTATTAATTTAATCTTTTTTTTTTTTAATGAAATTGATTGATTTTATAGGTTATTTCAAATTTCTTTAATTTTTTTCAATGCAATTTTTTTTTTTTGTTAACGAACATGTATTTAATTCAACTTTAGATGTTCCACCTTTAGAATATAATATCTTATCTAGTTAGATCTTTTTGAAGGTTGAAATTCGAAATTCCCTGTGGAAATTTGATATGTCTCTTTATTTATCGAGCTTTTATGATGCAGTTAAATCTCTCCAGATGTTCGTTAATTATATCAAATATTAATAAATAAATAAAATTGTAAAAATATATGCAAATCGTAGAACTAAAAATACCAAATTTATTGGTCTATAACAAAATGTAAGGCTGAAGATTTGAATCTCTGACCTCTTTTATCTTATTTATGATATACATTTTACGTTTGCGTGGGTGCAGCTGAGTCAGTTGGAGTGCCATTTATAAGCCCATATCTGAAGTCAATAGGTTCAGATTTCAGACATGGAGCCAACTTTGCAACATTAGCTTCAACGGTGCTATTGCCAAACACCTCCTTGTTCGTCACTGGAATCAGCCCCTTTTCTTTGGCCATTCAGCTCAACCAAATGAAGGAGTTCAAGTTCAGAGTTGATGAACACTACTCTTCTTCCCATTCAAAAGGTCATCAATCTCTTCTAATTTTTTTGTTTCGGTTAACCACGCTATTTAAATGTTGATTAGATTTGACTAATACGAACTGATTTGGCACAACGTAGCACGTTGTCTCATTGTCACATCGTGTCAATTATCATTGTTGGTTTAGTAAGTCTACCACATTTTATTACGTAATAGCTCAACCCTACCGTTAGCAGTCCGCTTTGGCCTGTTACGTATCACTGTTAGCCTTACAGTCTTTCCATACCTTTAAGAAATGTTTTGTCCCCCACTCCATCTGTTGTGGAATCTCACAATCCACCCTCCCTGAAGGCTCAACATTCTAGCTGGCACAGTGTCTGTTGTTCGGCTTTGTTACCATTTGTAACCGCCCAAGCCCACCACTAGTAAATATTGTCCGTTTTGGCTTGTTATGTTTCACAGTTTTAAAACGCGTTTGTTAGGGAGAGATTTCCACACCCTTATAAGAAATGTTTCGTTCCCCTCTCCAACCGATGTGAGATCTCACATAGAATGTATTTTAAAGTTCAAAGACTACATGGATGAACCCGAGACCACATTCGAATGAGACTATAGTTAAGAAATGCTTAAAAGAATTATTAGCTACTACTTCTATGAATGAGATGCACTTTTCTTTTTGGTAGCTCAATCACAAAACCGTCAAAGTTAAAGCATAATTTTTATTATTCTAATACATAGTATGATGTTTGTGGTGTTCAGGATGGACACAACTTCCTCCACCCAAAATATTTGGAAAAGCTTTGTATACATTCTACATTGGTCAAAATGATTTCACCTCCAACTTAAAGGCCATTGGAATAGAAGGGGTTAACCAATATCTTCCTCAAGTTGTCTCCCAAATTGTTTATTCCATCATGGTTAGTATCTCCTTTCTTGTTTTTCGATTCTTTATACAATGCCATACCCTCTTTCCCATCATTTATAACTTATACGGTCCTTAAAACTACGAGAATTCAAATCTCTGACTGATAGGAGAGATTATTGATGTCTTGTTCCGTTTGAGTTGGGTTATAAACTAACGTAGGTTTGTAATTAGGAGCTATACAAGTTGGGAGGAAGGAGGTTTCTAGTGATGAACATGGCTCCGGTGGGGTGCTACCCTGCCCTTTTGGTGGAGCTTCCACACAAAAGCTCAGACCTTGACCAATATGGCTGCTTGATATCATACAACCAAGCTGTTAGAGACTACAATGCCATGCTTAAGAAACAGCTCAAACGGGCAAGAAAGGCTATCCCTAAAGCTTCACTCCTTTACTTTGACACTCACTCTGTCATGCTGCAGCTCTTCCAACGTCCCAAGTCTCATGGTATGTATGCATTGCTATTCCCTTCCTTTTCCCTCCTTACTTTTTGTGTTTTGCATTGGTTTTAGGGCACGTCTCCGTGTAGGATTCTACTTCAGTTGGGGAGGAGAACGAAGTATTATTTATAAGAATGTGGAAACCTCTCTCTAACCGACACGTTTTTAGGGGAAGTCCGAAAGGGAAAGCCTACGAAAGGAAAAGCCTAAAGAGAACATAAGCTTTTCCTTTCGGGATTCTCTAGCATACATTGTTCTCTTTGAACATTCCCTTGCGGGATTCTCCTTAAAGTTTTTAAAACACGTCTACTAGGGAGAGGTTTCCACACCCTTATAAAGAATGTTTCGTTCTCCTCCCCAACCGATAGGGGATCTCATAATCCACCCCTTTCGAGGGCCATCGTTCTCGTTGGTACTCGTTCCCTTTTCCAATCGATGTGGAATCCCCAATCTACCCCTCTTCGAGGTCCAGTGTCCTTGCTGGCACATCGGCTCATGTCCACCTTCTTTAGGGCTCAACCTCTTTGCTGGCACATCACCCGGTGTCTGGCTCTGATACTATTTGTAACCGTCCAAGCTCACCACGGCCAGATATTGTTTTCTTTAGGCTTTCCCTTTTGGAATTCTCATCAAGGTTTTTAAACGGGCTAGTGAGAAATTTCCACACCCTTATAAAAAAAATGTTTCGNCTGCCAGATATTGTTTTCTTTAGGCTTTCCCTTTTGGAATTCTCATCAAGGTTTTTAAACGTGCTAGTGAGAAATTTCCACACCCTTATAAAAAAAATGTTTCGTTCTTCCCAACCGATGTGGCATCTCACAAGTGGGCTTGAGCCATTACATCTCGACTCGTGCACAACATGTAGAGTTGCCGAGCGTTTGAAAAATAGAAGAAAATGACTTAGTACTTCCTTTAAAAGCATCCATTCTTAGAATTTCTCAAACGAGTTTTGATTATCAGAAATTTAAAAAAGTTATTGTAATTGATCCAATTTAAAAGAACTTTTAAGTCATTCACAAACACTTTAAAGTGCATGTCGAACACATACTTTTCGAGCTCGGTGCATATAGTATCATGTTTAATACCAAGGACTTTGCTTTGATTTGAATTGATATCTATCAGGTCTTAAATATGGTACCAAAGCTTGCTGTGGCCATGGTGGAGGGCCCTATAACTTCGACCCAAGACTTATCTGTGGAAATAAGAAGAAGATAAACGAGAAGTACTTAACAGCAACAGCTTGCTCTGATCCATATAACTATGTAAGCTTTGATGGAATCCATGCCACAGAAGCTGCAAACAAACATGTTACTTTGGCAATTCTCAATGGCTCTTATTCTGACCCTCCCTTTTCCCTTCAAAACCTCTGCAATTTCCGACCTCTTGATTGATCCGATCGTTCTTCAATAAAACCGTTCGATGTGAATAAAGATTTCTCTATTCCCATCGATCTCGAAATAAGATTTAACTATATGTAAAACGTTCATGATGTATACGGCTGGTTTCAATTATATCCCTTTTCACATATATCCCTGTTCACTCATCGTTCGTCTATATGAGATATCTAATGTTGGGTTCATGTGGATTACTAGTATTTTTCAATCTTCGTTGTACTCGTTTTTATTATATAGGAGAAGTCGAAAATAGATATGTCCATGGAGCAGGACGGGGGCAAAGAAGTCTTTCCCGTCCCCGTCCCCTCCTATTTCAATTCTCATTCCCCGTAGGGAATTCACGGTGATCGAATGCTCTGCAATGAACTTTTTTCCATCTTTTATATATATTTTTTTCAAATAACGTTAATGTTTAAGAATCATACATAATTGAAACTAGTCGTATACTTCATGGTTCGTTTGAACGTTCTTTATCGCTCTTCCTCATTCGGGTTTCTCTCCTCGTATATTAAAAATAGCAAAATGGGCTTCATGCATTGCCTGCAAAAGTAAGTAAGCTCCAAAACACTCACATCCATAGTTGGAAGCTAACATTTTCTTATGTTTGGCTGATTTCTTTATGCTACTGTCCTTAATTGACTTGACTTAACCTGCTGTGTTCTATCAAACTTTCCAAGTAAATCCACTCTGTTTTATATGATGAATTCAACTTCAACTTCCCAAACCGAAAAGAAATAGCAACCGTTCATCGTTTGAATCGAACACACCTTGATTTTCGATAACGATATGAAGAACATAAAGTCAAACAAATCGGTATAATTTAGTAGCTGAAATGATATGTAGCTATCAACACATCAAGAACAGATATACAAAGATAAAACTCTCCCGAAACGAATAGCTAAGCAACTGTTTATACCGATTCCCTAACCAAAAAGAAATAGCTAAGCAACTGTTCATCGTTCGAATCAAACACACCTCGATTTTCGATAACGATATGAAGAACAAAAATTCGAACAAATTGGTATAATTTAGTAGTTGAAACACTAATATGAATGATCTTATTGAAATGATGTGAAGCTATGAACACATATAAAACTCTCCCAAAACAAATAGCTAAGCAACTGTTTATATCGAGTCCCTAACCAAAAAGAAACAGCTAAGCAACTGTTCGTCGTTCGAATTGAACACACCTCGATTTTCAATACCTTCAGTTGCATCGAAACGATATGAAGAACAAAAAATCGAACAAATCAGTATAACTTAAGAATGATCTTATTGAAACGATGTGAAGCTATGAACACATCTGTTAGAACACATCAAGAACAGATGTACAAACATGAAAGAAATCAAGAATCATAGCTATCTTCAAGAGCAGGTTGTGTTCTTACCATTGAAGCAGAAGGCATTCTACTTTTTCCGATCCAAATAGTATCGAAACTCTCCCCAAATTCAGACTCTTTCTCCATATCCTTAAGGTTTTTCCTCCTCACAAACCTCAAAATTGCTACTAAAGCTAAACCCATCAAAGCTAACACAGCCAACCCACCTCCAAACCCAGCCACCCACCATGCCCACAACATGCCTTTCTTCTTCTTCTTCTCCTTTGGATTTGGAATGACAAGAGAAAAATAGCCATAATCAGTAGCAGAACACAAGCTTGGCCCTGTCATGTTCTTCAATTCAAAAGCCTCACCAGCTCCAAACCTCACACATTGTGGCTTAATCTCACCATTTTCTCCCAATTTTAGTTTAGGAAACATCACCAAAATGGGGTTTGTTCCTGTTATGCGTAGATGGAGCTTTTGGCTGCTAAATGTGCTTGAATTTGAAGAAGAATCATAAACAGTGAACCCAATTACAGGAGCAACAAGAGTATAACCAGGCAGTTTATAGAAATTTGATGACCAATTCCCCAAATTCTCAAAGATTATAGCTATTCTCTTTACACGAGGGATTGAAGTGATTCTTGGAGGAAAAGAAACCCATCTCAAATTTGCTCCTCTAACCCAAAAACTGCGACTCCTTAATCTAATATAAGAAACTTGAATCCCAGAAAAATTTGAAGGCAGAGTGATGTTATATAAAACCCCTGTTCTAGGCTTTGATTCAGAGTTATTGGCATATTTATGAACAAACCCACTAAAAGAATCGGCATCTTCATACGAGACAGAGCACGAAAACAACATCAATAACCAAAAAAACACCACCCAGAAGTTAGAATCATACCAGTTTTTCCTTAGCTCCATCACTGAGAAGAAGAAGCAAAACCCATGAATCAAATAAGGTGTTTCTTGAGAAGCAAGCCAGAATTTCTGGTTTCAACAACAAAAACGATGATGGGGTTGCGATGATTGAGAAACCCAAATAAACAAAAAATCGCCTCAATTGAGATATGGCCGTCGTGAGCCGCCGTGGACGGTGGTGGGTGTTGATTTAAAGAGCGCGGCGAAGGGGAGAACAATGATCAGAAGAGTTAATGATATTAAGAATCAAAACTAAATGGGATTTGAGAAGACCCCTTCGGCTTGTTGGTTGCATACTCTATGATTATGAGTTATGAGAAGAATCCATGTTAGCCTGGCACCCATTGGAAAGAAGAATTACACCTTTTGAGTTGTTTTTATGCTACTCTCTCTCTCTCCCAACTCACTTGGTTTTGGTCGAGCCAAAACAGAGAGGTCGCCCATTTTAAACCATTTTTTTTAAAGATACATTCAAGGGTTATTAAAGAATAGCTACAAATAAGACGGACTTAGAGAATCGTCGGTAGATATTTCGACCTTAATGACATTATCGCTATGTAAACCAAGTATTTTATGTTCAAGTGTATAACGACTTTTTTCGTTCAACAAAATCTAGACCAAAGAATCAAACATTTAATCGACGAATTACGTGTTCATTATCATTGAGTTATGTTAATTTTGACCATATTGATCAATTATTGACTTAAAAAAAATATATAATAAAACTTCCAATAGGGAAATGAAATAATATTTGACTCGAACAAAGTTATCAATGATTAAGTTACAATTATGAGTGGGGTTAGAGTCTTTGAATATAAAAAGAAAGATGGTTATGTCTTTAATATTAAATTAAGCATATTTGGTATAAGTAATTAATATTTTCATATATAAATTAAATAAATCTTAATTATATATATATATATATAAAACATGTTTTTTTTTAGTAAAATAAGTATGTTGAAATCTGAACGTTAAAAATTATTTAAAAAATTGATAGTTACTATTTATACCAACCACGTGCAATTTTTTATTTTATTTTTTATTGAACTCTTAAGAATTTTTCTGTGGGTGAGGACAAAACATGTTAAAATGACACGTGTTGGTCTGGAGAGATAATTTTCACTCTTAAAAATACTAACGTGACCATGTCGTTGAAGAATGTCGGAGTCATTAGATACAGAATATTATATAAATATAGGCGGATAATTAAATATTTGCGATATATATAATTGATTATTGTTTAATTGTTAGGTTTTGCTTTACATCATAAAATTGTTTTATTGAATCAATAAACGACATCAACTAACCCTAAAAACCTATTTATATTCTAATGGCAACCCATTAAATTATTGACATAAATTATCTTTATCTACCTAATAATCTCATTATATATATATATATATATATAAAGAAAATAAATAAATTACCTCATAATATTTTATGGTTGAATTTTCCCATATGGGAAAGTGCTATAAAATAGTATAATTTAAATAAAATACTATAAAAAATAATTATTATTAATCTCATAAAGTAAATTAGTTAATATATTCATATTAATTAACAATTTTATTATCATAAGTTTTATTACAATTTACATTTTTTTTAAAATAATCATTTTAATAATATATGAATATTGTAGAGTTTGTGATTAATGGAAATTCTTTTTTTAATGCGTTCGTTTTTAATAAACAAACTCGAAAGTGTACTTTGCCTCAACTACTACTATCATCGGTTCCTAATCCATTAATTCCTTCCTTTTTAGAGTCATTTAACAGCTTAAGCACACTGTTGTTTGGCCTAGTACGTATTGTCGTCAGCCTCACGGTTTTAAAATGCATATGATAGGGAGAGGTTTTCACAACGGATGTGGGATATCACGATATTAGAGTCCAAGTCCACTGCTAACAGATATTGTTCGTTTTAGCCCGTTATGTATCGTCGTCAACCTCGAGGTTTTAAAACGCATCTGTTAGGGAGAGGTTTCCACACTCTTGTAAAGAACGTTTTGTTCTCCTCTCAACCAATATGGGATCTTACAAGTTGTTTATTGTAAGTGATTTGAACTTGTCCTTCCCCGTTCCATCCTCTTTAAGACATAGTCAAGCGATTTAATCACAGTTCAGATTTCTTGTTGTCATTAATTCTATCGAGACAAGAATAACTCTCATCTATTTAAATTGTCCGATGTGGTTTGAAGCCACATCGTTGACGTATAGGTATTGGGTTAGGTAGATAGTATGACTCAAATAAAACCAAATAAACACCGTCGTTGGGCCGAGCATGCCCAATCAACATTTGATCATCGTGTCGAATCATTAAAAAAAAAACTATAGTGCAATAATAATATAATTTTTTGTATTTAACAATCGTTTAAGGCCCACGAAATAAAATAATGCAACAATTAAGTATGTGTCTTAGTGTTAACAAAGATAGGAGTAGGTACATCAATAATGTTAGAAAAATTTTCATCTTATCATCATATCACGTCATATTTAAAAATTTATATAATGTCAATAACTTCTTAAAATTGTATTCAAAGTTCATTAATTTAATGCTCGAGTAAACAAGAGCTAAATGAATGAATTGAGACCACAGCTCAAAACAATCTTAACAATATAAAATTATCATTAAAAAAGTGTGACATCCGGTGAACTTTTCTAAAAAACATGTGAGTGAAAACAAAACATACTATAAATCGGGTTGGATAGAGTAGATAATATAATCATGATGCTGGAAAGATGTCACCATCAAATACTAAATTGAATCCAGATTTCAAATCTTAACATTGGGACATGGACGTTATATTTAATGCAATTAAAACGTATCAACATTTTTCATCAATAACTCTCAACTTTGTATTTTATTTCAAAAATAACTCTCTCAACTTTCAAAATTTTCATTAATATCCTTAAACTTTAGAAAAAAAAAATAATACCCTTATAAGAAATTATTAGTTCCTCGAACTTTAAAAAAAAATGCTCTTATGGTATAAATACTCTTCCTAGTAGACGCGTGTTTTTTAATTAAAAAAATGTGAGACTAATGACAATACATAACAAGCTCAAGAGAAGTAGATTGTGAGATCCCCATATCAACCCATTATAAGATCTCACAACTGTAGAGGAAAATGAAGCATTCTTTACCCGGGTGTATAAACAAAATAATAAGATCCCATTGAGAGATCCCCATTTCAACTCGTTGTGAGATCACATCTGTAGAGGAAAATGAAGCATTCTTTACGAGGGTGTATAAACGAAATAATTGCAATACGTAACACGCGAAAGCGAACCATATTTACTTTTATAATAGTAATAATAAATAAATAAATAAGGAGGTCAAAGTAAATAAAAATAAAGTGGTATTGGTCAAAATAGTTGGATAATTACACAACTATCAATACCACATGCCACTGTGTTTTATCCCTCTTTTTAACATATAAAAGTGGGGCGAAGCAAAGAAGGGTCTCATACATTACATACATACATACTTCTTTATCCAATTTAGTGAGAACTTTTCTCATTGCTTCACCTTCAAACGTAATAGAATTGAACATAAAAACTGAAACCTAAATTTCTATTCTCCTAACCATAAATAAAACAGCTATAAGAACTACACAGACAGTGTCAGCATGAAGCAAAGGAGGTCATGACTTGATGGTAAGCTCTGCTCTGAGGTGAAGGACGCCATTTATGAAGTAAATGCTATCTTCAGCCGTGAAGGAAGTCCATGGTATACCGAACAAGTTCCGGTACCCGACAGCTTTTCCGCCTGTGAACGTGTAGTTACCCTTATATTTACTGAGGAACTCTTCGCTCGGCTTCGATCTTGCTGAAAACTCGTAGTCCACCGCAAAAGTCACAGACCCTTTCTCCTGCATCCCCAAGAACAATCCAAAACAATGGAAGGAGCTCTGTTGGTCCATGTTGCAATGAGCAGACAAGAAGAATCCTTGCCCTCCCAAATGAAATGCTTGTGAATAAATTCGTCCAGATGGGAACAAGCTTATACATTCTTCTCTTTTCAAGTCCAGAAATATTACACACTGCTGTCGAGGAAGTTCTAATTCGATGATCTTAACTGGCCGATACTTGTAGGTCCTCTCGATGAAGGGATGGCTCGTGGAAGTAGAGTCGTCGGTAATTAAGGCTCGTTGTCTGTGGGGGAAGTCAGCTTTGAAAAAGAGTGCTTCAAGCACGAGTTTGGAAGCAGCCTCGTGATCAAAGTCGATACATGTCAATACCTTCTTAAGCTTCCGGCAGGACATGTAAGGAAAGCGAATGAATCGAGCAAGACGAACACCGAGGACTTCTTGCCGCTCCTCTAACGAAGGATAATGGAACCTCGCCCACTTCAAAACAAAGTCAAATACTGCATCCTCTGATGCTACTAGAAGATCATTACTAGATAATATTGCCTCTATCCCAGAAAGGGGAAACTGCAATATATCTTCTTGGTACCTGACATATGCACATAATGGTGTCATTTTATCCGTTTTCATGCATGTCTTATCCATCTTATTTGATTACCTATGCAGCTCATGAAGCGACTTATTTTAAGTTCTGACAGTAACAACATCAGCTTGTATATTTACCAAAACCCAAAATATTTAGATGCAGGTGCAGCATACATGAAACGTCAAAAGAAGGCATAAAGAATACGGTTTCAAGCTATACTGATAGCCCAACTAATTTAACACCGACTCCTTCAGCATACATGAAAGATCAAAAGAAGGCATAAAGAGTACGATTTCAAGCTATACTGATAGTCCGACTAATTTAACATCGACTCCTTCAGCATACATGAAACATCAAAAGAAGGCATAAAGAGTACGATTTCAAGTTATGTTGATAGCCAGACTAATTTAACATCGACTCCTTCAGCATACATGAAACATCAAAAGAAGGCATAAAGAGTACGATTTCAAGTTATGTTGATAGCCAGACTAATTTAACATCGACTCCTTCAGCATACATGAAACATCAAAAGAAGGCATAAAGAGTACGATTTCAAGTTATGTTGATAGCCAGACTAATTTAACATCGACTCCTTCAGCATACATGAAACATCAAAAGAAGGCATAAAGAGTACGATTTCAAGTTATACTGATAGCCAGACTAATTTAAGATCGACTCTTTAAGCATACATGAAACATCAAAAGAATGTCAAGAATAGAGAGAAAACTAGAAAGATCAGAAGAATTGAGAGAAATCTCACACTCTATTGAAGAATGAAAGTGGTTACGGACTACACTAAAAACAAATCTGGTATGACTCAATCAAATCTAATTTAAATAACTAAATCAAATCTAAATCAAATAACAAAACCTAACAATTCCTCCTTTAAACGGAACACAAATAGCAATCAATTTATATCTACGTCAGAACAGACTTCCAATAGTCTTCTTTCCATTTTACTCCAACCTTCTTTCCACCCTCAGGTAACTCCATCAATTCCCATGTGTCATTTCTGTTTATTGCTTCCATTTCCAGATCCATGGCTTGCCTCCATTTCTCACTTTTCAATGCGTCTTCAAAGTTTACAGGATCAGTAGTGGTAAACATGGCCAAGTGAGCTTCATTATCTTCTTCAGAAAGATCTTCTCCTCTTGCATAGTCTTTCATCCAGACGGGTGGTCTCCTATTCCTCCCCTTATTCGAGCTAGGAGAGTTTGCTTCCGCCGGAGAAGGAGAGCTTGCTTCAGCCAAAGAGCCAGAGGAAATATTTTCCTCTGCAGCATCTATATCAGATTTGCTCCCTTCTTCATTTTCATCAAACACATTTGTTGTCTCCTCTTGATCACCCCATTCCAAATCGCACATAATGGATTCTTCATAGGTCTTATCCCAGTCCCAACTCTTATCTTCCTCGAATACAACATCCCTATTTATTATGATCCTTTGTGAAGTTGGATCATAGGGTCGGTAAGCCTTTGACTCTTCACTAACTCCCAGCAAAACACAACTCAAACTCTTATCATCCTGCTTAGTTATTTTACGGTCAGGCACATGAACATGAGAGATACATCCAAAAAATCTAAAATGTTCAACTAAAGGTTTGACTCCACTCCAAGCTTCTTCTGGAGTTTTATTTTTTACAGCCAATGTTGGACTTCAATTCAGTACATGCACAGTCCAGTTGACTGCTTCAGACCAGAAACTTTTCGGAATTTTCTTTTCTAAAATCATACTACGAACCATATTCATAATAGTTCTATTTTTTCGTTCCACAATTCCGTTCTGTTGTGGTGTGTATGCAGCTGTCAGTTGTCTTTGTATACCATTTACATCACAAAAATTGGTGAATTCTTGTGATGTAAACTCTCTTCCTCGATCCGTTCATAAGGCTTTAATAAATGAGTTGTTTCCTTCTCAACATGAATCTTAAAGTTTTTAAATATAGCAAAGGCTTCTGATTTTTCTATTAAGAAATAAACCCATGTTTTTCTGCTGAAGTCCTCTGTGAAAGTAATCAAGTACCTTTTATTGCTGTTTGAGATGAGTTTGATCGGTCCACAAATATCAGCATGCACCAATTGGAGAATTTGTGAAGCTCGCCATGTGCTCCTTTTTGGAAACGAGTGTCTTTTGTTGTTTATCCAACAGACAATTTTTATACAGTCTCATTGGAGACTTGAGCTGTTGTAAACCATCCACCATCTTCTTTTGCTGAAGAGTCTTTAATCCCTTACAGCTCAAATGTCTGTACCTATAGTGCCAAAGTTGCTCAATATCTTCTGTGATTATATTGAAACAAGTGGATGCACTCTGTGATTATATTGAAACAAGTGGATGCTACAAGCTGAGATATAGCATGCAGTACGAACATTCGATTCAAAGACATCTTTGTCTCCATGATTAAGTCTCTCTCGGGATGAAGCACCTTGCACGTTCCATTTTTATGCATGTTCCATTTTGAAACAAAATGCTAAGCCCCCTTTGCTTGCAATTTCCCAATACTCAGCAGATTGTTCTTNCTGCTTAGTTATTTTACGGTCAGGCACATGAACATGAGAGATACATCCAAAAAATCTAAAATGTTCAACTAAAGGTTTGACTCCACTCCAAGCTTCTTCTGGAGTTTTATTTTTTACAGCCAATGTTGGNCGCTATGGCCCTATTGAAGGTTTGTCTGCCTCGTCCCCTTCCTCTTGCCTCTAAAACTTCCACGACCTTGACTCCTTCCTCCAGATTNAATCTAAAATGTTCAACTAAAGGTTTGACTCCACTCCAAGCTTCTTCTGGAGTTTTATTTTTTACAGCCAATGTTGGACTTCAATTCAGTACATGCACAGTCCAGTTGACTGCTTCANCATCAACATGAGAACTCATGCGTTGTTCATGCACAAACAGGCTGCTTTGCAACTCATCGATGGTTAAGATGGTTGTATCCTTGGACTCCTCAATGGAACACNCACAATTCCGTTCTGTTGTGGTGTGTATGCAGCTGTCAGTTGTCTTTGTATACCATTTACATCACAAAAATTGGTGAATTCTTGTGATGTAAACTCTCTTCCTCGATCCGTTCATAAGGCTTTAATAAATGAGTTGTTTCCTTCTCAACATGAATCTTAAAGTTTTTAAATATAGCAAAGGCTTCTGATTTTTCTATTAAGAAATAAACCCATGTNCGCACCATTTAGTTTCATCTTGTTGGCTATGCTAAGGGTTCGAGCAAAATACTCATTTACAAATTCTCCAGCCTCATGTGAAGCATTTCAAACTCATTCCGAAGAGCTTGCAAATGTGCATGCTTTACCCGTGTCGAACTTTGGTATTTCTGCTTTATAGAATCCCATATGTTCTTTGTTGTATCCTTGTTGAGGATTNCCTCTGTGAAAGTAATCAAGTACCTTTTATTGCTGTTTGAGATGAGTTTGATCGGTCCACAAATATCAGCATGCACCAATTGGAGAATTTGTGAAGCTCGCCATGTGCTCCTTTTTGGAAACGAGTGTCTTTTGTTGTTTATCCAACAGACAATTTTTATACAGTCTCATTGGAGACTTGAGCTGTTGTAAACCATCCACCATCTTCTTTTGCTGAAGAGTCTTTAATCCCTTACAGCTCAAATGTCTGTACCTATAGTGCCAAAGTTGCTCAATATCTTCTGTGATTATATTGAAACAAGTGGATGCACTCTGTGATTATATTGAAACAAGTGGATGCTACAAGCTGAGATATAGCATGCAGTACGAACATTCGATTCAAAGACATCTTTGTCTCCATGATTAAGTCTCTCTCGGGATGAAGCACCTTGCACGTTCCATTTTTATGCATGTTCCATTTTGAAACAAAATGCTAAGCCCCCTTTGCTTGCAATTTCCCAATACTCAGCAGATTGTTCTTCAGCTCTGGCACATAGAACACTCCTGTGATTATCTGTATGATTCCATTCACTTGCAGCCGTACATTACCCTTTCCCATTACAACCATGCTTGAGTTGTTGCCCAGCTTCACTGAATCTCTGAAACTTCCATCAAAATCTGAAAAATATTCCTCTTCCCACACATATGATTGCTACATCCCGAGTCAAGGAACCACATATCTTCTCTGTTGGTCTTATTCATATTCACGTAAGCTATCAGCAACATCTCTTCTTGAGTCTCTGCATAGTTTGCCTCCTTCTCCTTGCTTTGACATTCCCATTGAAAATGTCCTAGCTTGTGACAATTATAGCACTCCGCTATGGCCCTATTGAAGGTTTGTCTGCCTCGTCCCCTTCCTCTTGCCTCTAAAACTTCCACGACCTTGACTCCTTCCTCCAGATTGTTCACCATGAGTGATCTTCAAAGCGTGTTCTTCATCAACATGAGAACTCATGCGTTGTTCATGCACAAACAGGCTGCTTTGCAACTCATCGATGGTTAAGATGGTTGTATCCTTGGACTCCTCAATGGAACACACAATATAATCAAACTTGGGAGTCGTAGATCTCAAAATCTTTTCAACTACTTCAACATCTCCTTTGTTCGCACCATTTAGTTTCATCTTGTTGGCTATGCTAAGGGTTCGAGCAAAATACTCATTTACAAATTCTCCAGCCTCATGTGAAGCATTTCAAACTCATTCCGAAGAGCTTGCAAATGTGCATGCTTTACCCGTGTCGAACTTTGGTATTTCTGCTTTATAGAATCCCATATGTTCTTTGTTGTATCCTTGTTGAGGATTGTCTCCAAGATCGAACGATGTAATGCTTGAAATAGATAATTCTTTGCTTTCAAATCTTTCCTTTTAATCTTCAACGTGCTTCTTCTGAGCATATGTGAAAACGATGTCTTCTGTTGCTACAGAAATCTCATTCTCCACCAAACCCCAGTACTCCTTTGAACGCAAAAAATTTTCCATGAGCATCGCCCAATGATCATAGTACCCATCAAATTTCGGAATTACAGGCTACACAAATGAACTCTCCATCGACATACTTTTATTATGACACAAGTAGAAGACTACTGCTCCTAGTTTTAACTTGGCTAAGTTTAGGGCATGGCTCTGATACCAAATGTTTTAACTTGGCTACGTTTAGGGCATGGCTCTGATACCAAATGTTTTAACTTGGCTACGTTTAGGGCATGGCTCTGATACCAAATGTTTTAACTTGGCTACGTTTAGGGCATGGCTCTGATACCAAATGTTTTAACTTGGCTACGTTTAGGGCATGACTCTAATACCAAATGTTTTAACTCGGCTAAGTTTAGGGCATGGCTCTGATATCAAATGTTAAGAATAGAGAAAACTGAAAAGATCAAAAGAATTGGGAGACACTCAATGAAGTTGGCTATTACACTTAAAACTATTACACATAAAAACAAATTTGGTATGAATAAATCAAATTTAATTCAAATAACTAAATCAAATCTAATCCAAATAACTAAATCAAATCTAAATCAAATAACAAAACACCTAACAAAGAAGGCATAAAGAGTACGGTTTCAAGCTATACTAATAGCTTATCTAATTTAAGATCGACTCCTTCAGCATGCATGAAACTCCCAATGTCTCAAGTTGGCTTCTTCAAATCGACTCCTCTGGTATCCCGACTTATTTAAACATCCGATATAATATTTTAAGTTACATTACAAGATCCGTCTCTAAACTTTCATGTTAGGTTCCTTAAATTTCAGAAGTGTCCAATAGGTCCTACACTTTTAACTTTAAGTCTAATAGATCCGTCTTTCCTTCTATATTCAATCTAAGGCCTACCACGATACACCTGTTTCACAATGTCGGATCTTGAGTGAGGGAAGCCGAAGCATTGGTCAAGAGAGAGAAAGAAGAGAAACTATAAATGCTTTCATTACTTACACTTAACCAGATACACCTTTTTTTTCCTACCAGTTTCACCGTGGTGACCAAGGACAGACAAAACTCATGAATGCTTTCATTACTTACAGATACATCACGAGAGGTCGACCAGGCGTTGGCGGTACTAGGATGGGAGGATTGAATAAAGGTTTCTTCACTTTTCACAAAGTATTAACATTCATTTTTATAAAATAAAATACACAGTTAAAATTTAACATTTTCCAATTCACAAAGAAGACTATAACAAGATCGACCAAAGGAACGTTGAAGTCATAATTTTCATACTTTCTTCCATTCAGATCAAAATAATAGATTATAGAGAATAAAATACGAAGAAAAATACAAAAACTATAATATGTGATCTTCATGAGAAATGTGAACTTACTTGATTAAGTCTTTATAACGACCAGCAAGGTACTGTTTCGCTGCATCGGTCAGTGATTGGACGGCTTCAGCCATTAAAACACTGGAAGGAAGATCCAAATAGAGCAATGCAGACTCAGGTGTCATAGGCAAAAGTCGCAATTCTCTGCTGCAATACCTCATGCATGAAGAAACCTCATATTTATCAGCAGCCATTAGCACGTCCAATAAAGCAGGAGCTTTGGTAACAGACAAGCTATTGCAGTACATAAAGTTCAACAACTCCATCAGAGCAGCTTCCTCTGTTCCAAGTAAAAAGACATCATACAGCAAGTCATCTTTCTCTTTATAACACAACCAAAACATAATCATTCAACGGTTTTCGTTCGGAAAGAAATTTTATAAGTTATTTCTTACCAGAGGCACTGATCCGCAAGGTCACAAGTCGTTGGTCGGATTCTTTCATACCATTTGAGAACAACTAGAAGTTTATAAGATAGTGAGAAAAGGAAATATCTTGGGATTTTTGTGCATGATTGTCATGAAACAAGGTCAATAAAGACGATTAACATTTACCTTATAGAAGAACGGGCTTTTGGCCGCCAAAATAGGAGAGCTAATATGCAAGGTCTTCACCCTCGTCACGGTAGACGAATCCAAATTTAAATCATTGCCATTGGCAGCTTCATCACCTGCAAAAACGCCTCCATGTATCAACAAAACCCTGATCATATCAACTTTTGATTCGACCAAAGAAATTCTTATTAGACTTTCTGTTACCTGATAGTGATTCTTCAATCATTGCCACAGGTCCCTCATCTGGATTCTCTAAGGACAAGACCTCGACCATATCAGGATCATCACAGGTTAAAACTTGCTGCTGTGGGCATTTACCGAGATCGAGAACTAAGTGAAAAAACGTAAAGGAATTACTTATTCTGGTCGATTTTTCCACGCACGAAACAGTCAAAAGAGAAGTTCCACCATCAATGCATCAAGAAAGTAAGTGATCCCACTAACATATTGGAAGAAAATGAAAATGTTCCACACTGAAAGTATAAATTGATCTCTCGATACTCCAATATTTCATACCAAGAAAGAAAATTTGTAGAAAAGCTCCAGATTTACCATACGCAGCTGCAATTCAAGTAACATATTCCCCGAACTTTTTTTATATGTTCTTTCAGGAAAGATCGACCATGATAACCCTTTAACATCAACCTTTTAATATTAGAAACCCTGTATGAAACTTTGTAAAGTATGAACAAAATTAAGAAATAAATTGCTAAAAAATTCCAACATGAGTGTTCTATACACAAGAATATAAAACAGAGAAAATGGAGCTTGGTAGAATCTGGAATCCATCCAAAGTACAGAAGCCTATGATTAAAAATTAAGAACGTAAACTTCAAATCGAACATTTCCCCTTTCGTTTCCTCAGCTTGACGTGCCTTGAAGCAAACTCATACAATCTATTCTGAATTCTAAAAGTAATTTTCTATGAATTCAAGGCCCAGAGACAAAAAGAACATCAGCAAACTCAAGATGGATTTGAGCTAGTAGTAGAAACGGCCCTGAAACCGAAAATTATTTTTGGAAAAGGAAAAAAAATCTTCGAATTCTGTCAGGTTCTTCGTAAACCAGAATCGCTGATGAAGCTAGCTACACTAATCCAACAAAAAAATCTAACTCGTCTAAATGTAGAAAGAAGAAGAAAAGAATGATTCTGAGAAACGAAAAGGAGAAAAAACACAGTTGAGTAGAACTCACAATTTTCCGTTTTCCTTTCTTCTTTCCTCCTCTTTCGGCGAGCCCAATCAAGGACGCTACTACGGCCAGCAAAATCCGGCTCAGTTTCATCGGAGCCTCCAACGATCTCAATCCTTAGCAAGCGATCAGAAAAGTTACTGTCGTCAAAAGCGAAACCAAAATCAGAATCCGGCGACGAAGTGGAAGCAGCGAGCACATAATCCGAGTCAATCGCGGCTCTGGGATCGAACAAATCAGTGTTGAAATCTTTCATATTTGGGAACAGAAACACAGCTGCAATTGAAGAAAGATCTTGGTGTTGAAGCCCCTAAAACCCTCAGCAAATCGGCCAAAAAGGTAAAAAGAAAATCAGAAATTAAGGTAGAAGATGGAGAATTTATAGATTGCAAGAGAAGAAGAAGATTGTTGGTTGGATTCAAAATCAAAATCAAAATCAAAATCAAAATCGAAATCGAAATCAAAATCAAAATCAAAATCAAAATCCTTCGTTTCCATATCTGCAGAATTGAGTTGGTTAATTTTGTCTTTATACTCGTCAATCATACTAACAAAATCTTAGCTCATTAACTTAAACTATATATTTAAATGGTCAATTTTTATTCTTTTTCAATATTATTCTTTTTATTTTTTAATTGTTAAATTCAAATGAACTCAAATAATTTAAATTGTTCTTCAAATAATAACCCTACAAATTTGCAAATTCTAGTGAAGAAAATGTATTTCATCTCTTTCTCAAAATTATAGTTTATTTTCGAAATTTTCATTATTTTTTTAATATATAGATTTTTTTTTTTCTTTACAAAAAAAAATATATATATATATGAGATAAAATTAAACATACTTTCTAAAATTCAAATCATTTCCTCACCGTTGTTCGTATAAAAATTCTCTACCCACTCTATCCGACCCTAATTCAGTCTAATCCCGACCAACTAATTTTATTAATGTGTTATTGGATGAAATCCTATTCTTTGTAAATCGAACCACATTAATAACCACAAAAATTAAACATTAATTTTTTTTTTTTTTTTGTAAGAAGTGAATTATAATCCTACAAAAATTAATTATACCCACTTTCGAGGGGAAAGTTTTCAATTTATACTAAACTTTAAATTTTTTGTCCATACCTTAAAAAAAATCTCCAACGAGCAGTGTTATTTTTGGGTTATAAGATATAATTGAAACATACTTTAAAATTCATAACCAAGTCTAGGAGAGAAACAATGAAGAGTATACCTTAAAACTCATAACCGAGTCTAAGTCGATAGAGAGGAAGAGAGAAGCAACTAAGAGAATGGCCATTGAAACATACCCTAAAATTCATAACCCGAGTCTCCAAGTCAAGAAAGAGGGAGAGAGAAGCAATGAACAGAATGACCATTGAACCATACTCTAAAATTCATAACCGAGTCCAAGTCAAGAGAGGTAGAGAGAACAGAATGGTCATCGAAACATACTCTAAAATTCATAACTGAGTCCAAGTCGAGAGAGAGGGAGAGAAACAATGAACAAAATGGTCATAGAAACATATCCTAAAATTCATAACCGAGTCTAAGTCGATAAAACTCTTCCGAACATAAACCATCCAAATTTACCCACTTCCAAAGAGTATTAGATTTACATTTAGAAGTGAAATGGCATACAAAAACAACATAATATAATACATGTGAGTGAACAACATACAATGGCAGCAGTCGGTCAAGAACAATGTAGAACAATAATTTTTTAACACAACAAAAAAGATGTTAAAAATGAAATGAATTTAAGATTAGACTCTACTTTTTTCACTAACCTTCCAATTTCCATCACAAAATAGCTTCTGTACCCATTGTTGTGGTTGAATTTTCCATCTCTGGTGGAGGCTTTACATACTTTCCTATAACCTTTTGGTGTCTCCTATGTCTCATTCTGTCTAGCTTAGCTTTACTCTTTTGCTTTCTGTTCTCTTTCTGTCGATATCGTAAATTCTTCTCTCTCTCGTACATGCCTTCCCAAAACACTTCGCCTGTCGATGGCCACAACCACCGTCTCGTGGGGTGGTCGGTATCTGCTTCCTCTCCTAACTCCTCGTCCATGTTCTTTATCATGCCGTATGAAAACCATTTGATCCACATTTTGCCTCTCCGTGTGTCGAACTTGTGTTGCTCTTGCATTGCGCCGGTTTCGGGGTTCATGTACACCATACGCCTTGCACTGTGATATGCCCAAACGTTTACGAGGAGCTCGAGTAGCCGGGAGTAGCAGTGCTTGTCCTGTAAATAAAAGTACAGTTCAACTCTAGCAATTACAATGAAATGCTCATAGTTCCATGTTGACATCTAAAAGGACGAGGGGCGTTACTTTGGACAAACTCAAATAACACCGTCCACTTGTCCGGTGTTCGTCGTACATTTGCGCATCTAAGGCATCAACGAACATTCTGCAGACAAAAGAAATGAATGAACTAAAGCCATGGTGCAGTGAAGATAGGAGAATGATCTCTTACAAACCTTGAAAACATGACAAATTCGAGAAAAGATCCGGTTGGTAGAACCCAGCTCTGCATAGAGGACCATGTATAGCCATCTGCAGGCATGGGCGGTAAAAACTCGAGATCACTTTTTATACCATACATCGTCTTCAATGACTCGGAGAACGCGAACCTATAAACAAAAAGGGCATAGGCAACGAATTGATATCAGAAGATTGTATAAAGAGAGTTCAGATGTTTCAGTACAAAAACTTGAGCATGAATTTTCAGGTCTTACTTGCAATTTCCAGCATTTATCGAATCACAAAATGACCAAAAATCAAGCTGTAGCGGGTTTCTTGGATCCGAGTCCATCCGCACCCAAAAGTAGAGTGCATCTCCATATCGTCGCGTCTCAATTGCATCTAATAATGCAGTTTCAGCGATTTTTGACAGCGATGCCTATTCAACCACACCATTGGTTAGACAAAAGCGCCTTGCTTTTCTTTGTCAAAATATTGTTCTACCATCCAGAAAGATGTCGAGGATTGTTGGGAGAGAGTACCACATATGATAATTAAAAGGATGATTGTGGGTTTATAAGTAAGGAATAGATAAAAGGCCTTTTGGGAAAACGAAAAGCTCAAAGTGGACAATATCATACCATTGTAGAGATCCGTAATTCCTAACATGGTATCAGAGCCGCCATGGCTGAACTAAGTCATGTCAAGAAAATCCTTAAATATCGAACAAAGAAGTTGTGAGCCTCGAAGATGTAGTCAAAAGTGACTCAAGTGTCGAACAAAAGGTGTACTTTGTTCGAAGGCTCCAAAGAAGGAGTCGAGCCTAGATTAAGGAGAGGCTGTTCGAGGGCTCCATAGGCCTCGGGGGAGGCTTTATAATGTACTTTGTTCGAGGGGAGGATTGTCGAGGATTGTTGGGAGGGAGTCCCACGTTGGCTAATTTAGGGAATGATCATGGGTTTATAAGTAAGGAATACATCTCCATTGGTATGAGACCTTTTGGGCAAACCCAAAGCAAAGCCGTGAGAGCTTATGCTCAAAGTGGACAATATCATACCATTGTGGAGATCCATGGTTCTTAACAGGGTCGTGGTTCCTAACAAAAGATTGCAAGGAACGAGGAAGGAGGATTTGCCTTGCCCCACGCTCACACAGAAACAAACAATGGAAGGTATCTGCTGATTAGTTTTGTAATATCTTATAGAACAGTCTGAACATTCACTTCTTTTGTGTAAATAATCTATCTAAAGCTCATGCAACACCAGCTATGTTCCTTAGTTTCAGTAGAAGAAAACTATAAATGTAAAAGTGAGTTCAAGAAATAAAACTTCAGAAAAAACATGGACAGAGCGATGTCACATACATTCCTGGCAGTGGCTCTCCAAGATTGAAAACCGATCCAAGCATTCTTGTGTATGCGGTCGACCCGGTTAGCAATTGCAAAGAAGGCTCCATATTCACCGAGTACATTTCGGTAGTAAGGGTTACTGAGAAGTGGAAGCCGTGACGGTGCATCAACATCATCAGTTCCAGGTCGCCTGCCTTTACTCGACTGCAGGAATAACATTTAACATCTACATTAAGATGGTAACTGACATCAACTTTTGATGGGAAATGAAAATGTTCTTTCATCAAGCATATTTTCTTTGGTAAAGAAATATTTCACTAAAGAAGAAACATGAAAACTACTCATTTTTCTTTTTTTTTCATTTTTTGAATAAGAAACGACTTTTCATTGGTTGATGAAAAGATATAAAAATTTCGAAGAACACGAACTCCAGGTCAGCAACTTCCGAACTAACATTAGTTGAAAGCGGGAAACAATTACAAAACTCTCAAGCTAAGACACTCCATCTTGAGGAATCGTCCAGAATACTTCAAAACAACATTCAGAGATTATAAACAAAGGATTAACAGACACTCCTGTATTGCATCTAAATTTTAGAATATCAAATTTAAAGAAGCCTGAAAACAATACTAACCTCCAATACAATTATCTAAATTAGTTAAGTATCAACAACGAACCTTGCAAACAATTGAAGTTAAGCAGTGTAACAGCCCAAGTCCAAGCCCACCGTTAGTAGATAATGTCTTTTGGGCTTTCTCTTTTGGGCTTCACCTCAAGGTTTTAAAACACGTCTGCTAGGGAGAGGTTTCCAGAGCCTTATAAGGAATACTTCGTTCCCCTCTTCAACTGAGGTGGGATCTCACAATTCACCCACTTGGGGGTCAGTGTTCTTGCTGGCACACCACCCGATGTCTAGCTCTGATACCATTTGTAACAACCTAAACCTACTACTAGCAGATATTGTCCTCTTTGGGCTTTCCCTTCTAGGCTTTCCCTTAAGATTTTAAAATGCGTATGCTAGGGAGAGGTTTCCACACCTTTATAAGGAATACTTCGTTCCCCTCTTCAGCTGATGTGGGATCTCACAATCCACCCTTTAGGGGCCCAGCGTCCTTGCTGGCACACTGTTATGGTCTCTAGCTCTGATACCATTTATAACAGCTCAAGCCTACCGCTAGCCGATATTGTTCTCTTTGGACTTTCCCTTCTGGGTTTCCCCTCAAGGTTTTAAACACGTCTGCTAGGGAGAGTCTTTCACACTCTTATAAGGAATGTTTTGTTTCCCTCTCCAATCGACGTGAGATCTCACAAGCAGAATTGACATTATTAATTCACATATATGAATATCATTGAAGTTAAAAAATAAAAATAAAAAAACCATTATAATGATCGCATAATTCAGAAAAGCACATGGTTGTCATAGGATGATATTTAAAGAAAAAGTCTTTCAACCTCAAGTTTGCACACGGAAAACAAAAAAATAACAAAAATTTTGCGCAACCTACCAGCCCGATTCCACGATAAAGAGAATATCGGTGCAGGAAAGGCCAAACTCCTTCCCCAAAGTAAGGTTCATAGATGCATAATGGTTGTCCAGTCCTTTCAAGCTCCCCTTCATCCCTCTCATGCAAATCATTCTTAGACCTATCAGCCCTCTTAGCACTTCGATACACCTCCTCCCACGTGCTATGAGGTTGTTCGGTTCTATCTTTTATCTGTCAAATTCAAGTATCAATGAATATTGAAGAAATACAAAATCAATATAAATCATAGAAAACCAAAGATGAACAGCTTATAATCTCACCTCTTCTTCCTCTCTTCTTCTTTTGATATTAGACATCACTGTTTGTTTTTCCTCCTCCCATATATCATATACAAATGACTCATTAAAAGCAATAGGATTACCAGGCTTCCCCTTTTTAGTTTGGTTCCAATGCTTTTCAAATTCATCTAAAATTGTGTAACTTTTTTTGTTTCTGTGCAGGATGGCCAAATTTGATACCCCTTCAAATAACTGCCACTGCCATTTTTCTTTCGGTTTGGAAGGGATTTCGGCGACTTCCTTAGCTGGTGCAGCTTCTGATGGAAGCTTAAGAACAACATCAAGTAGTGAGGCATATCCGACAACAGTTTCTGAAACCATCAAGTTTTTCACGGTGCCTCGTCCAGTTGAAGCAATGCTACGAGCAAGTGGCGATACTCTCCCTTTCGAGATCACTTCCAAAATAATTTGGGAAAGTACATTGAAATTTCCCGTGGGAAACAAATAGCCGTTTACCCTGTCATCAACCTAGTTGTTATTGCCAATGCAGTCAGTAGTTTGCCCAGGATTTGTACGTACGTAAGTATATATGTATGAATGTATGTACGTACGTACGTACGTGTGTATGAAGTACAAAGAAGAGACCACACAGAAAAGACTTCAATCAACTCAAAGACTGCCAAAAGGGAAAACAAGGAACTCTGGAAATACCCCCTAAGCAATTGTAATTTGAGAGCTCGTTTCCAGTCTCATTTGGCTTCGTTTTTTTTGGGGAATATCTGATCGTCCCTTTCCGTTGCATATTCGTTCTTACTTACGAATTCTTTCTTATTTGTGAAAGGAATTAAACAATGTCTGAAAACAAATGTATGACGTGTTCAAACTGTTGAGAATATGAATAAGCATCATCCTGTCTACGACACGCTACCGAAAAGTAGGAAGATAAGAAATGAGAAACGTACGTGTTTCCTAATATTGGCAAGATCCGGGGCGATGATTGGTTTTCCCATGCTCATGGCTTTTACCAAAACCTGTGGAAAAGATTGCTCTTCCAAAAAAGAACCATATATAACAAGGTCAGCCATACTTAGAGCATTGTCTGAATCTGCATTGACAGGAACATGCTTCACAACACTCCTTGGATATTCCAGTTTCTGAGCAATCGCCTGCGGAAAATCGGATGACTCAATAAAAGCTAGCAATTCATTAACGAAAAAAGTAAACCAAAGCAGACACGCACCTCGACAGCCATCGTGTAGTTGCTATTTGAATTCCCACTTAGAACAAATATCTTGAGATGAGAATTGGAATGCTCATCCAAAGAAAATTTGTGAAGTAGTGGCAACATGGCCTGCAACATCATTGTATGTTCTAGCCACATGCCCCTATACAAAAATTGGCTTCCAACAATGGCAATAACCAAGTCGTCATTTGCATAGCCCATTTTTGCACGCGGATTATCAGCATCGGAGGTGATATCAATTTCTGCTTCCAATGCTTCGGCAGGAAAGCTCGGAATCACGAAGAAATTCCCACTATCAAATGCAGAATAGATCATCTGTGGTAATTATACATATAACAAAACCAATTAATAAGAAGGGACAACTTCCTTACTTCACAGGTTACAATAAAGTTATAAACTTACAAAGGTTGCAGAAAACCTTAACAGAAATATCAACTAGCCATTACCGGCATGACATAATTGGGAAAGACAACAACAGTTGAATGGTTGAATACTCTCTCCCAATCATTTAGAAGATCAAATAACCCATTTGAAGCGTAGTTTCGAGAGCGTAAGCCGAGGGTTTCTTCATGGATGGTCCAGATGAGTGGTAAGGATTTGAAAGGTTCCTGCAGGAAGCTGTAACAAGCAACAAAACTTATTGAATTTGGCAAATTTCCATAAGTTCGCTATTAGTACGAGATAAGATGGATCGGTTCGTGGAATAAGAACACAAAACTAACTGCAAAAAAGTTATTTGCATAACGTCTTACCAGGAAAAGACGTCTTTCACTCCAAGAGAGTGCATAAGTATGCCATCATAGCTGGAAATAACATCATAAACATAATTAGAAACAATACGTAACTTAGTTAATCGAATGCTGTAGAAATAAAGGTCATAGGGTCAAAACACTGTGACGAGTAGCGTTAACATACTTTAGCCAATCAACCATGACCTCGGTCTCATCACAGGTTTGAATTAGAGTAACTGGGACTCCCATGTGCCTCCAAGCATCATTCACTGGTCCACCCTGAAGAGAATAAACCTGTAAAGCAAAAACTTAAGATATCAAATTATATGCTTGTCTAGATAATCTCCTCGACAGATATCATGTAAAAATAAACACAGCAAGATTAAGCTGCTGAACTTAGTTCTCGACTTCTACTTACACCGAAAGGTGTATCGAATATATAACATTGAAGAAAATGAACATGATTATTATGAGGAAAAGATGTAGTTTCAAATATATAACTATGAAGAGCGTAACGAGCATTCCAAGATATAGCAATGAAGGGAGTATCAAAGTAAAGATTGATGAAGTAAATGGAAAGCCCCTTCCCAAAACTAAGTTTTTAGTTCTGAAAAGAAGAAAAATATTTCAGTCCACATCCTGCAACAAGGAGTAGCCAACAATTATACAGCTGTCGTCGTTCTATATCCTTTCCTTGAACATATTTGAAATAGGAAATTCCAGAATACAGCATGTTGTATGCTTACTGTAACGGCTCAAGCCCACCGTTAGCAGATATTGACCTCTTTAGGCTTTCCCTTTCAGGCTTCCCCTCAAGATTTTTAAAACACGTCTACTAAGGAGAGGTTTCCACACCCTTATAAAGAATGTTTCGTTCTCCTCCCTGATGTGGGATCTCACAATCCACCCCCTTCAGGGCCCAACGTCCTTGCTGGCACACCGCCTCGCGTCCACCCTCTTTTGGAACTCAACTTCCTTGTTGGCACATCGCCCAATGTCTAGCTCTGATACCATTTGTAACGGCTCAAACCCACCGCTAGCAAATATTGTTCTCTTTGGGACTCAGCTTCCTCGTTGGCACATCGCTCAATGTCTAGCTCTGATACCATTTGTAACGGCTCAAACCCACCGCTAGCAAATATTGTTCTCTTTGGGCTTTCCTTTTCAGGCTTTCCCTCAAAAATTTTAAAACGCGTCTACTAGGGAGAGGTTTCCACACCCTTATAAAGAATATTTTGTTCTCTTCCCCAACCAATGTGGAATCTCACAATCCACCCCCTTCAGGGCCCAGCGTCCTTATTGGCACACCGCCTCATGTCCACCCTCCTTCAAGGCTCAGCCTCCTCACTAGCACATCGCTCGGTGTCTAGCACTAATGCCATTTGTAACGACCCAAGCCCACCACTAGGAGATATTGTCCTCCTAGGACTTTCCCTTTCGAACTTCCCCTCAAGGTTTCTAAAACACATCTGCTAGTAAGAGGTTTCCACGCCCTTATAAAGAATGTTTCGTTCTTTCATTCTCCTCCTCAACCGATGTAGGATCTCACACATACACCTTCCCTCAAACATCCCCACAAATCCCCCAAAAAATAAACTGCATAACAGAAGTTGAGAGTAAAAAAGGCTATATGTAAAAACTCTTGCATTCAGTGAATTACCTGAATTGCATATCCTATCTCTTGCAGAGCAGATGCAATGGTTACCATTAGAACTTGGTAAGAATCAACCAACAGATCTGAAAACACCTTCAAAGACAAAATGACAATAAAAGAAATTTCAATGTTCAACAACATCAGACATCACAGAGCTCAAAGATTTGAACCAATTCCTGAATATTTCTAAGATTGTGGTAGCAAACTTACCATAGCAAGCTGAGGTTTCCTATACCCAAAACGATTAATAGTTCTATTGAAAGATGAAAAACCCCCTTCTCTTGCCTCTTTCTTAAGCTTCTCCAAAAGCTTCGACGGCTCAAATCGAATATCCTCCCCAAATTCCAACATACCCAACTCCTTCAAGAACTCCAAATCCCCTAAACTTTTCTCCACATCTTTAAAGGCAATGTCAGACTTCTCCATGACTGATCCAGGCAAGAACATTTGAAAAAGAACCACGAAGAACAAGAACACACCCACAGTACAAATCCATTGCAAGTAATCAATCTTTTGAAAAAGCAAAAACCGAGAAAATCTCGATCTGGGTCTCTGTAGAAATGGGTACCTTTCGCCTCTGCTAATCGATGAAGAACGAAGAAGCGGGTCTCTCTTCAATGGATATCCATTCTCCAGAGAACCCATTTGCTTCAACTCAACATCCCAAGATCAATCGCATCAAACAACACCAATTTTCACAGCAATAACTTGGGAATTTTAGACTCAGAATCAAAAACAAAAAATGACCCACTAATCGCCGACAAGAGCTGAACTGGGGTGCGATAGATTTAGCAGAGTAGAGGAGGCAGTAAATTCAGAGCAAAAAAAACTAGAAGGATGGTTGTGAGCTGAGTAAAAATTGGTTAAGTTAGAGAGCGAGGTTTGAGAAAAGACGTTGACGTGGATATAGGCATCGTCGTGTAGCGTCAAAGTTCATCTCCAAATGGGTCTCAATTATCAAAGATTTTCAAAGATTTTAATGGCGATGGTGGGATTTGCCAAATAAAGGGGGCTTCCTATTGTATTTTTAATTGTGATTAAGTAAAACAAATGTGAATCATTTGAACTAACGTTCTAAAATTAAAAGATTCTGTTTCAATACTCCATTTTTAGATCCTGTTCAACTTACGCATCAACATTCCTCAAGTATGATATCATAATTCAACTCATGAAAGCATATTTTTGGATAAGAATTCATTTAAATCAATCCATATTGGATTAAAAAAGGTGAACGGGATCATAAATTTCTAATCGAAATCGTAGTTCAACTTATCGTTTACTTGAGATTTGAATATAAATAACAATTATTTGTTCCTCGCAATTTATTTCTAAGGATCGATGTAGTCTAAATTATTCATACAAATTCAAATAGTTGCTACTTTGTCATCATGGTCCTGACATTCCTATGCATCTCCCGCAATATGGTAGCATTATTTACTACTTGCTTCTAAGAATGAAGATTATCCTCACTCACATGCATCTTAGGAATAAACTAGATTTGGTACTTGATGCTCCGACATTCCCCTACATCCCCTGTGACATGGTCACATTACTAACTTCTTGCTACTACGAGTAGAGATTATCCTCATAAACCAATACAAGTCATTCCAGCATGTTTTGTCCACGTCACATGCATCCTAGAAAAATTTCTAGTAAGTCACTCAACATAGAATTGATCCAAACGAAGCACGCATGACTATGGAGTTTCTATGATTATAGTATTTCTTAGACATTTTATCCCCGAGATTACTCCCGATCTCATTTCATTTATGTACGCCTCTTTTACTCAAGTGTCACTAAAAGACATTCAATTTATACATATATATTATTTCTCATCTATATTTGCATGAATGTTATATCATTTATATATATTTTTTGTGGTTGGATATATCTAATTATGACTACTGATATACAAAATGTTTATATATTTAATTTGATATATGATGGTGTGAAAAAAAAATCAAGAATGGCACTTTGTTTAATGTTCTTAAATACCAAAAATTACGGTCGTTAAAATAATGCCCCAACCGAACCCACGAACACTGTGTAAGCATAGTATGTATATCATTGATTAACATGTAAAATCGACACACTTTATATACCAAACTCACATGTAACATGGACTTCTTTTCACAATAAGTATAAAAGAAGCAACTTTTTAAACTCACACGTCTTTCACGTGGAAACAAAAAAAAAATATATTTTTTAATTATTTTTTTTATGAGTGAAATAAACAAAAATGGACTTATTTAAATGAGTAAAATTTTAGGTGGATTTGGTTGGAAGATGAGATTAAATCCAGCTGGAACCTGTGGCTTCAAACACTTCTTTTTATTCTAATTAATCAATGAAATTTCATTTTCCATTTTTGTTTTATGTAATTAAATATTGTTGAAAGCTAATAATAAACGCGTAAATAATTAAATATACAAATAGTACGCCGTCGAGTACTTGACGTATTCATAGTAGCCAACTTGACCTTAATTCGAGTGTCAAAGCATATATTATCGATCAAGCGTCACAAAACATATACCCTCGAACAAGAGATCAGATGTTCGAATTCGAGATAGATCGAATTATTCGATTGAAACTAAATGTTCAATGAATGACGATGATAATCTTATTATGTTATAACAAATTATGAACGAAATATAGCTCCAACCGAAGGGTGATGAACAATAATAGAGCGCCTTCAGCTGCAGTTAGATGATTATCTTTTCCACCAATTGAATCACTATGAAAGCAAACAGCAAAAAGCAAAACTATACTCTCGAGCAAGAGATCAAACGTTCGATGTTCAACGAATGACGATGATAGTAACAAATTGTGAACGAAATATAGCTCCAACCGAAGGTTGATGAACAATAATAGAGCGCCTTCCGCTGAAGTTAGACATGTGTTTCGGCTGACAGAACTGTGCTAGGAAGAAGGAAAATTGAACTAAATGTTGCTCAGGCTACACAGTTCTGAAAGAGTGTACCTTGTGATGCAGGAAGAACACTGATAACGCCTAATAATTTCTCATATTCGACCAAGAGGGGACTCAAGAGTATGATCATCCACATACCACAGGTTGAATTCCCTGAAGCGTTTGATCTTCTTCTCAAAGCCTGTGATGTAATTATTGTGTATTATAACATGCATTCCTTTGGTTTCCTGAACCCATGACTGGTTTTTGAAGTATAGTCCACCTGTTGGGAATGCTGGCTGTGGCAGCAGGTATAGATCCACCTGTATATCATCATTGTAGCCATTTTTAGGCAGTTTCTCTTTATAAGAAAATCTAATATACACATATGGTGTAACATTTGGAGAGGGGAACGATGTATTATTTATAAGAGTGTGGAAACCTCTCCCTAACAGATTCATTTTAAAAACTTTGAGGGGAAGCCCGTAAGGGAAAGCTCAAAGAAGACACAATCTGCTAGCGGTGGGCTTGGGCCGTTACAAATGGTATCAGAGCCAGACACCGAGTGTCAGCGAGGACGCTAGGCCCCGAAGGAGGTGGATTGTGAGATTCCACATCGATCGAAGAGAGGAACGAGTGCCAGCGTAGATGCTGGGCCCGAAGGGGAGTGGAATTTGAGATCCCACATCGGTTGGAAAGAGGAATGAAGCATTATTTATAAGGTTGTGGAAACCTCTCCCTAGCAAATGCATTTTAAAAACCTTGAAGGGAAGTTCGAAAGGGAAAGTCCAAAGAAGATAATATTTGCTAGAGGTGGGCTTAGGCTGTTACATATAGTCTCTCGTCTCGTTGACAACAAATTGAAGGATTATTCCCACATTTATGGACTGGTTAAGATATTAAAACCAAGTGATAGAGCCTTGTATGAACAAACGACTGGTTCAATAAGTTCAAGCAGCTTGGTGAATCGTTAGCTCATAGGAAAATTTGATTCTGGTAGTAGACTACTAAAAGGAAGAAACAATATGGTTGGATAACACTGTTGTTCATGCAGCAAACAACGAACTCTCCAAAAATTATCTAAAAGATTTTTTCTCATTGAATATTCTTTTGTCTTTTTTCTAACCACGTTAACCAAAAGGAAGCCTTTGCCCTCAGAAGTTGAAGTCACAAGAATTTCTTGGATTTTTTAAAGGACAACCTTTTACGAAAATGGGAAGCAAACTTGTCAATCTGTGAGGAAGGAGATGCCAAGAATATGCAATAACAAGGAGCAAATAAGACCAGCATAAGAGGATGAGAGGAATAAGTGATTTTGAGTATCCAAATTCTGTTTCACTCACACATCATGGGTATTAATGCTGCCAAGAGCAGGCTCTCACAAGAAAATTTTAACATTTTTGGAGTACTAAAGAGAGTTTTCCATGCCAAATGGAATAGGAGGAGGGATTATACACCCCACCTTAATGAACAATGAGTACAAAAAGAGAGTGATATTAGACTTTAGCCTTTAATCTTTTATCTTTTAAGCAACCGAACTTTCATTAACAAGTGAAGGGATATACGAGGGCATTCAGAAAAACACAGCCCATATGAAAAAATAACCTATAAAAAGGCTTTCCAATAAGAAAAAGAATAACACCTAACCGATAATTACAAAAGGACTTAGGTACCACTGCCTATAAGAAAGAATTAAACCTTATGTTATCCCAAAAAAACATCCCAAGACCGACCGACCCCTCTAAAGTTCTACAAATTCTTTGTCCTTTAGCCAAATTAATTTGTCCAGATCATCTTACAAAGAAAAGGAAGAGAGCCTCAAGGAGAAGACTTATTCTTGGATTTCCAAGGTTCAAAGTGTCTGATGATTATTTATTTTTATTTTTTTTGAGAGGAGAAACAAATTTCATTGAGAAATAAAATTGAGGGAGTTAATAGACCCCAACCAGAAAAAGGTGCATTACATGAAAGATCATCCATTAGAAACTAAAGAAGAAAGACTATAATTGTTAAAAGGGTGGTGTTGACATTTACACCAACAAAGAGCATTAAAGAGAAGTGATGTCTAATGACAAAAATTTGTATCTCTATGACTCTATCAGTTCTGACTGCAACTTTAGTCGTCTTTGAAAGTTTTTGAGATAGATTTCCAGGGCCAATTTGAAGAATGTGAAGATCTTAGTGGCAGGTAAAAAAAAAAATTTGAAGAGTGACATGAAAGAGTTCAAAAACTTATATTATGTAGACAAGTATTGTTACAAGGTGAAAGATTAAGACCAAAAAAGTATTGTTAAAAGGTGAAAGATTAAGACCAACAGGAATTGTAAATTAAAAAGCTTATTTAAAAACTACAAGGCAAACATATGGGACTTGGCTTTAGAAGACTCTGTTTGGAAGCTTAAATTCAGGAATGAGACTCAGCTTTCTAACTTACTCTCCAACTCTCATCCTTCGTATAGCCCCAACAAGATGGTAGGCCACTGGAATCGTTTCATTTTTTCACCGTGCATTTCACTCTTTATGGACATTGTCAAAAATATTATCGTGGAGAATCCCCCGATATAAATTAATGTGGTATGGCTAATACCTAAGAAAGTCGGGTTTTCTTCTTGTGGAAGCTCAGTTATGAAAGCATAACCTATAACGATGCGATAAAAAATGGCTTCCTACATGCTACTCCCTTTCTCTGGTTTTTTTTTTCTTTGCAAGAAAGATGCAAAGCTCCAAGGCCATATCCTTTGAACTGTTCTTTTGCTGGTAATTTCTGAGTTTCATTCTCTTAGCTTACAATTGACAGGAGGCGTCTCCACTAGATATCAACAAGCTCTTTCTATGCTATGTTTTTGGGCCACCTTTTAGAAGGGAAAAAATAGTCTTTTGACTCCAATTCAGTAAAGCATTCTTTTGGCATCTTTGGCTTGAAAAGGCAATAGTATCTTCGATGATGGAGCAAAATCTTTCCTTCATACTCTATTGTAAGTATCATACTTTGTAACCTTTCGCTATGTTAATGAAAAGTTTTGTTACCCAGAAAAAAAATACAATCTTTTGATAAATTTCGTATACATTTTCCTTTCTTGTACCTGCATGGCATAATTTTTTGCTCCTTTCGATGTTCTTTTTTTCCTTTGTTTTTAAACTTAATCATTACGATATGGGATCCTAGCAACTCAATTAAGATGTGATAGTGAGAACTAGAAGACTAGAAAAACAAACCTCTCCAGCAGTTTTATTTAGTGCCCAGTTGAAAGCAGGTTGATCATTTGCTTTCTTTGCTTTGGACCATGGCTGAGCTTTAAGTTCCTCAATCCACCTCCTCATGACAAGTTTTGCTTTATCGGTGGGGCGTAGGAAAATCATGCAGCTGCATATGTAAGTGCGGCCCTTTTTCCCTGGAGGTGGCAAATCATGAGAGTGGTGCGGAGGCTTTACCTGTTACGAGGTGAGAACAAATTCAGAAAGGAGTGAGTTTGGTGTATGTTAATGAACAAGGATGCAAGCACTTCTCATCAAATGTTAAGATGTGAGTTTAGTGTCACCATGCTTTTCAAGTTCCCATAATATTAAGCAAGACATCTATAAGTACCACATGTTCCAGTCAAATTGATAGAATGATCAAAGAAATGAGCAAACATACAAATTTTTAACTAAGAAGCTAAAATTCTCCAACATTTTTCATTTAAATTTCCCAAACTTATATGAACATTTGCTTCTTACTCAAAGAATAAAAGATAATAAATTAGAGACTATATGCAAGGAAACTGTAAGCAATCCATTTCCACAACATTGCACCCGGAGAGGAGGGGGTGAGGGTTGGAAGTTATTGTACATACTGCAGCCATGTCATCTGTGAAGTACACATCATGATTCCCTTGCAGATAAGGAAATGGATCAGCCAGCCATACCATATCAACATCATTGTACATAACATTATAACCAAGCTCCAAAATGTGCAGTAGGTGTTGTGGTCTTCGAGATGTGAAGTTGAAGAATCCCTGAAATGTGAAGGCAAGCGTTTTCATTTCATGTAGGCAGTGAATTTGGCTAAGGATAATCATATATGCCTGAGGCCTGAGCCTGAGAAGGGAAAAGTTAAATTAGAAGGAGAAAGGAAAAGGGGGGTTATGGCAAGCAAACTGAGTGAACATGCTCAATGGCCTAAGAACACGTCAATAAAAAATTTCTTGAGTTCTATAAAATGCTTCATACAGAAGAGAGCAAAGAGAGAGATCTTGCTGATGACTTGAGAGTCAAATTAGTAAATGTGGGAAGGAGAAATACAATCGAGGCTTCTGTACTTCAAGTAGTAAATATCAGTACGAGAGCGACGTCAATTAATGTCAATTGTAATTGAAGGCATAATATGAATGTCCTCGAGTAGCTCTAACGATAATTGTATTGCTAAGACCGGATATGAAAATTATGCAACAAGATTAAGTTTCGAAAACACATCCAAGTATGAAAATGTTTATAACTAGTGCTGCATTAACAAAACGCCTTCGCACAGGCAATGTTAAATGGGATGAGTTAATTAACAGAGAAGCAACAAACAACAACAATATGTTTATATAAGCAATCAAATTTATCATTTCGAACAGAAAGGATAAATCTAAACCGATAACAATGAAATNTCGAGTAGCTCTAACGATAATTGTATTGCTAAGACCGGATATGAAAATTATGCAACAAGATTAAGTTTCGAAAACACATCCAAGTATGAAAATGTTTATAACTAGTGCTGCATTAACAAAACGCCTTCGCACAGGCAATGTTAAATGGGATGAGTTAATTAACAGAGAAGCAACAAACAACAACAATATGTTTATATAAGCAATCAAATTTATCATTTCGAACAGAAAGGATAAATCTAAACCGATAACAATGAAATTTAACAGTCAACTAACCACACCTGAGAACCAAATTTATGAGCTGTTTGAGCATCAGGAACTGGTGGGACGAGCACGGCATGCCCTGGCCACCGTTCATTCACCTTATAGAGTGTTGCATAGTCCTCAGCAATAACAAGAACTTTCTCATGGTGCTTCTGCCGAGTAACACTAATCAACCAATTATTGAGAAAGGGTAAGTAAGGTTGGCTCACAGCGCAAACAATCACTGTCCCATTCCGCGCAACATACGATGCAGCGTCAGCCAACGAGTAATCTCGCCATTTCGTGTTTGAGATCTTTGAGCTTGAGAAAATAGTTTCTTGTATATTCATCCATGGGAAGAAGACTCCAAGAATCACAACAAGAGAAAGCAGAGCAAGCAGGTTCATAGGGCTGAATATGGAAAACGACCTCTCAGAACTCGAGGAAGAACGAGGAGAAAGAGGGTACGGATTTTCAAGTGAGCTGTAAGTGGATCTTTGGTGCAAGATGGACGACATTTTCGTGCATGAAAAATCACAGAACGAGGAAGATGAGAACTACCCACGAATCATTCGTTCAAGAAACAAATTGCAAAATCAGAACTCCCAATGCCAGATTCCAGGTGAAGAAACCAATTAAAAAGCCTATCTAAACGACTACGACGAGATGCCACACTTTCAGTGCCTATAATCAGATCAACACCATTGGCAATGGCACACAAATCAGCTGAATTTTAACAATAGGAGAATGCAACGGATGCATTCCAATTCAACAATGTGATCTGAAATTGGTTGAGCATGATTCAGAATATGAATTCATAGACAAAAATTAACGAAAAGAAAATGAACGATAAATCAATATTTCTGAGAGAATTACCTTCTCGCCAGAAATCGAGGCTCTGCGGATTGTTGAAGACTGGAAGGGAGTATGATCATGAAGAACAAGGAGTGAAAGTGAGGATCTGAGAAGGAGAGCAACGGGAGCAGGCGGTAGCGGGTTATTTTCTGATTTATTTATTAATTTAAGTATTTTTAAATTTTATTTATTTATTATTTTTCACATTTATTAATATTTCTATAAAATTGACATTTTAAACTTTATTTTTACCCATCAAAATTTAACGTGACATCTTAGTAATATTTTTTTACCCATTAATTTAGTGATATGATGATTTTTATACATTCAATGACTTTAATTTCTCAAGAGATGTACGTTCATAATCATAGCCTTTCCACCATACGTTATAAGATATTTCTTTTTCATGGTGTTTCTTATAAAAATGTCCACGATAATCTTTGCATTCAACGCACGTGTGAACGAACACACTTCTCTTGATAGCCACTGGGCAAATCCCTAGTAGTCATCCTCCTCACTCGATCATCCACGTTTTCCACAATGGTGACTCCTTTCAGCCACCTACGATCAAGAGCAATAGTAGACACGATAATAGTGAAAACTCATATCAATTGACGGTTCAAATTCATTTTCTTTGAACATCAAACGATAACAAAAAAAAATAAAAAACAAGAAAAATCATCTTACCTCTAGCTTATCCTCAATACCGATGTTACGACAAGTAATTGCATTCGATTGTTACAAATATTGAGATCTCGTATACTTTTTTACGACAATAACGTTGGATAATGAAAGTCCCACATCGGCTAGTTTAGGGATTGATCATGAGTTTATAAGTGAGGAATACTATCTTTATTGGTATAAGACAGCCATAAGATTTTAGGCTGAAAGTGAACAACATTCTGGACAGTCGTGTTTATCCAAAAAATAAATTTAATAAAAGTCATTCGAACAAAATGTTATAGAAGTTAATTATTATTATTATTATTATTGTTTTCGAGAGAAGGAATAGTACGAACTTTGGAACTTGTCTTTTCAAACATCCAAAAGAGTGTTCAAATCATGTATTGTAACGATAATAATATTCTTTTAGGATTCCCAAACCATATAATAACCTCGAATAAGAATTACTATAATATTCTTGAAGATATAGAAGGATATCGACCACGTAAGAAACTTTCTCCCGTTGAAATTAAGACCATGCATATATATATATAAAAAAAAAATTAATGACTTCTTCAAGAAAATATAATTTTAATATAGATAAGAGAGTTGTACAAGTATTAGGCACGAGTTGAGTTAGGTAATTTTCGAATTGGTTAAGTTGGTGACTCGAGCAACTCGAATGGAGTTCAATTAATGAACTGACCTAAATTTTTTATTTCCCAAAAATTGAACCCGACCCAAATTGAACCCAACTTTTATGATTTGGGTTGGGTAGTTTGGTCAACTTCAGTCATATGAACTCTTTTATAAACTTGTTTTTTTTCTCTTAAAAAAATGGAGATGCAAGGTTACCCCTGTACCTCTCACATGCAAAACGAGCGCTCTACCATTTAAGCTACATCCCAATATTGATAATAGGATGAAGAGTACCAATCCCTACAATCTATATATATATATATATATATATAAGAAGTGTTCGTTGAATTAAGTTAATTTTTTCAACCCATAAAACGGTAATTAATATATTGAACTCAAATTAACTCAACCATTTGTTTGAAATAAATTGATTCAAACTGTTCGAGTCATTTATTAAAAAAAAAATTAATAAAAATAAAATATTAGTTAATAAAATATATCTTTATTTATTTTCAAATATTTAATTAAAATTTAACCCTCAATTTCAATATATATTTTCTAAAACTAATCTATCAAATAATTACAAATTATTTTAGGGTGGTTAGGGAATAAATCATTAAAAAATAATTATAAAATTAATTAAAAATAAATTATAGATTAAATTAATATTAAATTTAGATTATATTATTCGGGTCATCGAATTTTTCGAACCTTTCTAATTTGCTTTGTATCCCTCAATTTCGAATCATTTAAGTTCAAATATACTATTTTTTCGACTAATATAATAAATTAATTTAAATTTAACAAAGAAATTGAAAATAAAGGGCAATAATTTTGAATTTTTCATCATAGGTCCAGCTGTATATTTGAAGAGGAGGCAAAGGCACTCCATTCATTATTTTATTGTTAGGTCCCTTTACTTCTGTTTATTACCCTGTTGGCCCCATTTCAAAAGCCACGTGAGTCCCATCACCTTTCCCTAGATTTTCTCCTTTTTTCCCTTTATCCAACTAAAAAAAAAAAAAAAAATTAAATAGATATATTTCAATTATGCCCATTTTCATTTTTTTTTTTGTTTTTTTCCTTAATATTTTTTTTAATTTTAAAACGACTCTTAATTTTTTTTTTAATTTAACGGGATTCAATTATTCTCTTAAACTTAATTGAACGGGATTCAATTATTCTCTTAAACTTTATGACTATTTATTTTTAAAATAGTAGTAAAAGTCAACATGACTTTATCGCTCGATTTTATGTGAAAATAAAAATGTAAGAGTGACGTGACAACAAAAGCTATATATGGTTTCTGTCTCGTAGTCAATTGATGAAAATTAAGATTAAGACGTATGAATGAAGAAGAAAAAAAAAGACAGTCAAAGAAACACGAGTCAATGGAAGCTACAAAGAACGAAAAATTTCTTACGTTTCTTTATCATGTAATCTTTTTATTTGTTGTTTTTTTTTTACAGTTTCCTCTCACAAATATATTCATTTTGTGAAGCTTTCCCTCTCGACTAATCTTGACCCATCTCCCATTTGACTTTTATCGAACATATTTCTCTCAAATCTCGCGCTTCCACAACCTCTCTTAAAGACGTATTCTTTTGTAAAGTCTTCTATTTCAACTCATTTAGTCGTTCTACCATCCATGAAATTGTTGACTTTTTTCTAGTGTTGCATGATTGTTCTTACAATGTTGGCTTCTCCGACCATTTCAATTAATAATTAACGAAAATTTATTCCCTCTTTATCTTCATTAGAAACTAATAAATGGAATAGTGGTTCGAATCAATTTTTAAAATTAATAGGTTAAAATAAAATTTCATAATTAAAATATAATTATTCTAAAGTAAAAATATGATTGAAACTTATCGTGTATTGTTAAGAATGACAAATAGAATTAAGATCGAAGACGTGTATTCTCGTTATATTCACAAACTCTAAATATGATACAAGCTAGCAACTAATACGTGTAAATAAGAAAAATATAAACTAATTAAATACTGAGAATAAAATAAAATATTAAATTTAAACGTTAATTTTTTTTAAAATATCGGATAAATTAAAAATATTATAATTTTTTTAAACAAAATTTAAAAATACATTTGTCCAAGAATATTAATTTAGTAATATATATATATATCTATATATATATATATATATAAATAGATAGAGAAAGGAAAGTAAAATAAATAAATAAACTTAATATTATTTTTTTAAATAAAAGGAAAAGAATTAAACGGGCATCCAACAAAATAAACAAATAAATAAAGGAATTTAAAAACAATTGGGAAAGACAAAAAAAATAACAGCTGGAAATGACAGGCACCTCCGTCAAAAATATCTCTCAAAATATTAATTTTTTAAATTTTAAAAACAAAATATCAACTACCCAAAAATTAAAAATAAATAAATAAATAATCGCGTGTCGTTTTTCCACCGTAATATTCTCTGTCCTCGCATCTCAGCCGTCCATTCTTTTAATGACTTTACCTTGACGTGGTCGCCTCCTCACCGGTCACCGCGCCTGACAGTCCACGCTACGGAGAACCCACCGACTCTCTCATTATCATTTATTTTATTTTTTTAATTACGCTTAGAAATTAAAAGTCTAAATTACATATTTAATTCAATAATTTAAACGTGTTAATTATTTCAAATAAGAAAATTATAATGCTATAATATACCTACTTATATAAGGTACATTTAATTTAAATCTAATATTTAAAGCCTATTTTACTTTATTAGTTGAATAATATGACAGGCAATAAATGAAAATAGTACAATTTTTTTTTTTTTTGTATATATATATATATATTGGATATGTCGATAAGTACTATGATGGGTAGACAATAAAAAAAAATATATTAACTTAATTATTATATAGTTAATAAGTATGTCATACCATAATTATTATTATTGCCATATAAAAAATAATTTAATTAATATAGTTTACTTTAATAAAAATATTTTTAAAACTTTTTTAAAAAAAATTAAGGTTTAGGAATATATATTTTTTAAAATTAATTTAGGAGGTGAGGGATTAACATAGGATAATAAAATATTTTTATTTTAAAAAGAATAAAAAAATGAGGATATTTTAGTGACCCTCAGGTGAGGATAAGACGGACCGATTCAGATGCGGGGGAAACGGTACGGCGTGTAATGCCTATGCGCATGTTGTTTTGCACCGTCTTCTTCGCTGTTAACAATCACGACTCAGCCGTCCATTCTTTTAATGACTTTACCTTGACGTGGTCGTCTCCTCACCGGTCACCGCGCCTGCCAGTCCACGTTACGGAGAACCCACCGACTCTCTTATTATCATTTATTTTATTTTTTTAATTACGCTTAAAAATTAAAAGTCTAAATTACATATTTAATACAATAAATTAAACGTGTTAATTATTTCAAATAAGAAAATTATAATGCTATAATATACCTACTTATATAAGGTACATTTAATTTAAATCTAATATTTAAAGCCTATTTTACTTTATTAGTTGAATAATATGACAGGCAATAAATGAAAATAGTACAATTTTTTTTTTTTTTGTATATATATATATATATTGGATATGTCGATAAGTACTATGATGGGTAGACAATAAAAAAAAATATATTAACTTAATTATTATATAGTTAATAAGTATGTCATACCATAATTATTATTATTGCCATATAAAAAATAATTTAATTAATATAGTTTACTTTAATAAAAATATTTTTAAAACTTTTTTAAAAAAAATTAAGGTTTAGGAATATATATTTTTTAAAATTAATTTAGGAGGTGAGGGATTAACATAGGATAATAAAATATTTTTATTTTAAAAAGAATAAAAAAATGAGGATATTTTAGTGACCCTCAGGTGAGGATAAGACGGACCGATTCAGATGCGGGGGAAACGGTACGGCGTGTAATGCCTATGCGCATGTTGTTTTGCACCGTCTTCTTCGCTGTTAACAATCACGACCTCTCGTTCTTCTCTACGCCTCCATTTCAATCCGCTTTTTCTTTCTATATTATAATCTCCTAAATGCATCATGCAATTCAGAAGAAGGGGTTCATAGATTCTTGAATTGTGAAATCGTTCGAACCCGGTTTCCCCCTCTTCTCCAAACTGTGGGTTGCATTTTTCTTGGCAACCCCACAAAAAACAAGGAACAAACGTTTCGTATGGGCTTGAAGAAGGCTTTCTTGGATTGATTCTGTTCTGGGTTTTTCTTGTTTTTTCGATCCCCTTTTCCTACTTGCTGCCATTGCCGATTTTTGAGCGTCTGGTTCGGATATGGAGGCTGAGAAGAAGTACATTACCTCTGAGGAGCTTCTCAAGCACAACAAACCTGGAGATCTGTGGATCTCTATTCAGGGTAAGATCTATAATGTCACAGATTGGGCTAAAGAACATCCTGGTGGTGATACGCCGTTTCTGAACTTGACGGGTCATGATGTTACCGATGCGTTCATTGCTTATCATCCTGGCACTGCGTGGGCGTATTTGGACCGGTTATTCACTGGATTTCATCTCGAGGATTTTCACGTCTCGGAGGTTTCTAAGGATTACAGACGGCTTGCTTCTGAATTTTCGAGACAAGGTTTGTTCGAGAAGAAAGGGCATGTCACTATGTATTCTCTGATTTCTGTTGCTATTATGCTCTTTCTTGTGGTTTATGGGGTTGTGAAATCTGAGAGTGTTTTGGTTCATTTGGGTTCTGCTATGATTTTGGGTATGCTTTGGATTCAAAGTGCTTATGTGGGTCACGATTCTGGACATTCTACTGTAATGTCGAGCCGTGGATTTAACAAATTAGCTCAAATTCTGTCTGGGAATTGCTTGACTGGGATTAGTATAGCCTGGTGGAAATGGACTCATAATGCTCATCATATCTCTTGTAATAGCCTTGATCATGATCCAGATCTTCAACATATCCCTGTTTTTGCTGTTTCTACTAGTTTCTTCAAGTCCTTGACATCCCATTTCTATGGTAGAACGTTGAAATTCGATTCCCTGGCTAGATTCTTCATCAGCTACCAGCATTTCACGTTTTACCCTGTGATGTGTGTAGCTAGAGTGAATCTCTTCGTGCAGACATTATTGCTGTTGTTTTCCACTAGAAAAGTCCCTGATAGAGCATTGAACATAATGGGTATTCTTGTGTTCTGGACATGGTTTCCTCTCCTGGTTTCATACCTCCCCAACTGGCCTGAAAGGGTCATGTTTGTTCTTGCAAGCTTCGCTGTTACATCACTACAACACATCCAATTCTGCCTTAACCATTTCTCTGCTAATGTTTATGTTGGGAAACCCATTGGGAATGACTGGTTTGAGAAGCAAACAAAAGGGACTTTGGATATCTCTTGTTCTTCATGGATGGATTGGTTTTTTGGTGGATTACAGTTTCAGCTTGAACATCATTTGTTTCCAAGGATGCCCAGATGCCAATTGAGGAAAATCTCTCCAATTGTTGTGGAGCTTTGCAAGAAACATAATCTTCCTTACAGAAGCTTGTCATTTTGGGATGCCAATGTCCGCACCATTAATACTCTTAGAACAGCTGCTTTGCAGGCTCGTGACTTGACCAATCCTGTTCCTCAGAACTTGCTTTGGGAAGCTGTGAACACCCATGGATGAACACATGAGGTCAGATCTTTCATAGTTTGTTAATAATATGGTAGCAGCTTCATTTTTCGCGTTTGGTTCTTCAATTCTAGTGGTTTTCTTATATGATTGTTATGAATTTGGCTTGAATTCTGTGTGTTCTGATGCTCTGAATCGATTGAAAAATGGTGTTTATAAAGTCCAATCCATTTCTTGTTCTGGGTTTCTTTAGAATCTTCAACAATGGCGGTTCTGAGGTTCTTGTTCATAAAGAGGAAGGGGGAATATGCCATTTTTGAAGCTGTGATTGTGACACATTTGGTGGACCTTTGTGATTACGAATCTTTTTCCTTTTTTCCTTATGTCTCGTTGCTTTGTTGAGATCTTATGGCCCTACTACACATGGCCAACTCATTGCCTTACTCTGGCTTGTCTAAGCTCTGTCTTACCTGTCCCCTTCTTCTCTTCTTTTTAGGTCACCTCTCGGGTCGTGTAGAGAACGTGTTGAGGTTGATTCGGTTCGGTTCGGTTCAAGTAAACTATTAGGGTAAACATGTTTTCGCCCATTTTGACTTGGAACTTTCGATTTCGATTATGTTTTGTAGGTATGTTTTGAGTTGTTTCGGAGATTCGACTCGAAACCGTCTGTTTGATCGATGATACATGTTTAGCTCGGTTGAAAAGAAAGATTATGAGCATTTTAATAGTATTTTGAAGTTTACGGGTATTTTTTTTATTTTATTTAAAATTAAAGGGTATTATTGAAATTTTTAATTTTTAATTTTTTTAAATATGATATTTTTATTAATCTAGCTTTATATTTATTATAGTCAATGAAAGTGGGCTATGCCCATATATATCTTTAATACACTTTATATTAGGTATATCACTTCCTTTTTAAAGAATTTTGGCAAATGAGTTAAATATAAATAGGAAAAATATATACGACATCGTGTAACTGGTTACCAAATATTTTTTCGAATCCGTTTTTTTGAGAACCTCTATGTCCCGAGACACTTCTATGCAAACAACAATGTGAATGAATAATAGTAGTGTACGAGTCAAAATTGAGAGGCCCGTTTCAACAAAGTTGTATCGATACCAAAAGAGAAACATACTTACGAAGTTGAAAAGGGTGGGTGATGATGCGAAGATCGAAGGCACAACCATGAAGATGATACTCGAAGCGATGTAAGATGAACTCGGATGCGTTGAAGCACTATCACATGGTGGAGTGAAGCCAAATGTGATAGATGCCTTTGTATGATGAAACTAGAAGTCGTGCACTTAAGACGAAGCTAGTGGGGGTCGAGCGCGTGAGTTACTAAAATTGAAGGACAATTCTTCTCGATATAGGTTTAAATGTATTTTGTGAGAGATAGACGACCTTGGCTCAACTTTTATAACCGATGATTAGAGTTTTTTTTTTTCTTTTTCCATTTTTTTTTAATTATTGACTATTACGAAGTATATTATGATAGACCTAAAATAAAATTTATCACTTACATAATTGATATATCAATATCATTTAGTCGTTAACATACTTCATATTATATAAAAATCACATAATATATATAAATAACACACTTAAAGATCATGTACAAATAATAACATAAAGAACCTATAGTATATAGATAAGACCAGATATTTTATTCTAGTTACATTAATACGACCCACTTTGTAATAGTTAAAAATCATATTTTTAAATGTTAATGACAGGATATTTGGGTAAAATAAGTTTATAGATAATCCGGAGATTGGATTAAACTTGCAACAACCCAAGTCTACCGCTAGCAAGATATTTGAGTTTTTCCTTTTTCGACTTTTTTCAAAGGATTTAAAACGCGTATGGTAGGGAGAGGTTTCTACACCCTTATAAAAAAAAAATGCTTCGTTCCCATCTCCAACCGATGAGAGATCTCACAATCCACCTCCCTTCGGGGCCAGCGTCCTCGTTGGCACTCGTCCCCCTCTCCAATTGACGTGGGATCTCACAATCAATCCCATTCGAGGCCCAGCGTCCTTGCTATGCTAGCACTCATTTCTTTCTTTGATCGATTTGATCGAGGTGAGATCTCACAAAAACTATACAGTATAAATTAAAATTTTTAATAACATATGAGTTCAATTGAAAATCTTTAAACCATAAGGATAAAATTAAAAATAAACCCGAACCATAAGGACAAATAATAATAATAATAATAATAACATAAAATCATAAGGACAAATTAATACTCTGTAAAACTATAATGACTAATTTTGTAATTTTTAACTTACGAACTAACGAGACGGATAAGTATTACGCTAAGTGACAAACGACCCGTCGTGATTTTTAAGATATACTTATGTCTTATTTACTAAACTATGTTTCGAGTAATTTTTTTTATTTATTAATTGTATAGGATGTATGATTTATTATGCAAGTATCGACATGTCGTCTGGTATAAACCGACAGAATATTGCACTGGACGACGCACAATGCATAAAGTCTTAAACGAAAAATCGTCTCTTTACTCTCAAATTAATTCTCTTCTCTCCATTTCTTATACCAAAAATACATTTCGTCTTCGCCTCACCAACTGACAGACTCAGATCTGCAAGATTCAGTTCCTTCCGTTTCTCCATCTGATTTCTTCTCCAGCTCTTGCAGAAATTTGGTGCAAATTCCTTCTATTTCCATCGTTCTTAGCACCTTACGGTGCTCGTGTACTGGAATTTAGGAGCCATTTTGGGTCTCTGGGGTTCTGGTGTATGAATGATGTGGAGCTCGATAGCTAATTTGAAAGAGAATCTGAATAAGATAGCTCTCGATGTGCATCACGACGATGATGAAGAGGAATTTGCGATCTATGGCTCCAATGGAGGGGATGTTGATGTTTCGGTATCTGATCGGAGGAACTCGCATAGCTTTGCTCATTCGAATCCGGTGACGCGGTCCCCGATTGCCAATGGGATTGAGGATGCTCATCATCCTGAGGTGCATTATTGTTTATGGACTTGGTTTCTTGTTATAGCTGAATTGTGGGGAGGTGATGATGCATTTTGATTTTTAGGGGTTTATGAGCACGTTATTGTGAATTGGTTCGGTTTAGTTTATTTTGTAATTTCAATGAGATTATAACTCAATTAGGTTATATGACAGGGAAGAATAGAGGGTTTGGTTTCAGGAAGGGAGTGTTTGGTTACAAATCGAGAACACCTTTGTTAGCTGATTGCTATACTGATGTTTGATTCCGTTCGAACATTCATTTTAATTAAGGTCTGAGGTTTAAAGGATTAAGGCGTGGTGCACGGCATTAGATGTAATAATTTATAATAGCCACTGGTTCTACAGTTTGTTTTTGTCGAAGATATTTTTACAGTTTGTTTCTTCACTGTTCCTTTGTGTCTAAGGCTTGAAATTTTATTTTTGAGAAGTTGGGGAGTGTGACTTGCTTTCCTTGGAGGATCGAAGATTGACTCTACGAAAATCTTAACGATTAGAATTTAAAGGCCACAGCTAGGATTTTGGGAAGCTGCGTTACTAGAGCTCTATTGTGGCATATTTGGCTGGAAAGAAATCTGTATCTTTTCAATATAAATCTCTTAATTTTGATTTTTTTGTCACCTTGTACAAAATAAGGTTTCTTGGTAGGCCTCTATAACAACCCAAGTCCACCGCTAGCAGATATTGTCCTCTTTAGGCTTTCCCTTCCGCACTTTCACTCAAAGCTTTCAAAACGCGTCTGCTAGGGAGAGGTTTCCACACCCTTATAAAGAATGCTTCGTTCTCCTCTCCACCCAATGTGGGCTCTCACAATCTACCCCCTTCGGGGCCCAGCGTCCTCACTGACACTCGTTCCCTTCTCCAATCGATATGGGACTCCCATGTTGGCACACCACCTTGTATCCACCCCCTTTGGGGCTCAGTCTCCTTGCTAGCACATCGTCCGGTGTCTGGATTTGATACCATTTGTAACAACCCGAGTCCACTTTTAGCAGATATTGTCCACTTTGGGCTTTCCTTTCAGGCTTCCNATCGATATGGGACTCCCATGTTGGCACACCACCTTGTATCCACCTCCTTTGGGGCTCAGTCTCCTTGCTAGCACATCGTCCGGTGTCTGGATTTGATACCATTTGTAACAACCCGAGTCCACTGTTAGCAGATATTGTCCACTTTGGGCTTTCCTTTCAGGCTTCCCATCAAGGCCGATATGGGATCTCACAACCTCTTTACATTCTAAATTCTTTTGTAACTTACAGCCTACTGATGATNTGGGGGATCTCACAACCTCCTTACATTCTAAATTCTTTTGTAACTTACAGCCTACTGATGATTATCAGCAATTGGAAATTGCTTATTCGGAGTTTTCTAGGGGAGGGGGTTTGCTTTACCCAGCCCTTAGGCTGAAAAGAGGCTGGAGGCTTTTCCCTCGTGGAAAAGGAAGATATGCTTTGATAAAAGCATCTTTAATAAGGTTTTGTATATTATGATTATTGAAGACCTCGAACAATAATTGCCAGTATGTGAAGCATTTTTGTTATTGCTATTAATTGTGTTTTCATACACTGCTTGGAATTTCCAGATTGTGGTCTGGGAGTGGTGTGCCCGTTCAGAGTTCTAATGCTTATTTTCTTTCATTTTAAGAGCTCTTTCTCCCTCCAGAATAAAAGAGGATGAAATTTTAGAAGCTCTTGAAATTGTAAAGGGCTGCTAGTTTTGTTTGTTGTTTTTCTGTTTTTTTTTTTTTTTTTTTTTTTTTTTTTTTTTTTTTTTTTTTTTTTTTTTTTTTTTTTTTTTTTTNTCTAGTTTGGTTGGTTTGAAACTCATAGCATATATCCAGGTTCATATATAGCGCTTCTGTTTGTCATTATTTGACTGGCTTATATCTTTGTGTTTCTTTTCTTTTGAGTTTCCTTTGAACTGGTTAACTTAAATCTTGTACGGTGTTTTTCATTATTGTGCTTGTAGATTGAACAATACAAAACAGAAATTAAGAGGCTTCAGGAATCTGAGAGGGATATTAAGTCATTATCGATGAATTATGCAGCTCTGCTAAAGGAAAAAGAGGTATTCTAGTTGCTCCTTGGAGTTTTTTACCTTTGCACTCACTGTTCTATTTCCCTGTTGTATATAGCCATATCCAGTGATTTCTGAGTAATTTGTTTGTAGTAGTATCTATTAGTTGCTGTCGATGGTTTTTTACTTTAATAGTTTGCATTCTTCTATAATGATGGTTGCTATTGATTAGTGAAAATGAATAAGATTGTTTTGCCCTTCCAGTGTTCACAAAATTAAAATTGCAATTTGGTTATTCGCCGAATCTATATACTTCAATGAATCGGAAAACATACAAGAAAATTCTAATTGCATACCAAACAAACCTTTATTGTTATTTCCTGTGTCATATTCCTTTGGCAGGAGCTAATCTTACGATTGAACAAGGAAAATGGCTCGCTAAAACAGAGTTTGGAAGGCACAAATACATCAACAAATTCACCTAGAGCTGAAAGTTCCAAATCACCATCAAATGGAACTAATGAAATGAAGGTAATTATTGGAACGCGGATGAAAACTTATGAGCTTGATAGATTACTATATGTGGGGCTGGTTTTTATTTTATTTTGTGGTTGTGTGTCAGAATTATCACATTTTTGTCAATNTTTTTATTTTATATTTTGTGGTTGTGTGTCAGAATTATCACATTTTTGTCAATGACATTACAATGTTATTCCAGCCCCGGCTTTTGCTTTAATACCTCATGCTGCATGGAAAAATGTTAAAGATGTTATTCCAGTCCCTGCTTGTAAGTGGTTTGTTTGTAGGCTTATATTTCTGNGCCCCGGCTTTTGCTTTAATACCTCATGCTGCATGGAAAAATGTTAAAGATGTTATTCCTGTCCCTGCTTGTAAGTGGTTTGTTTGTAGGCTTATATTTCTGTAGTTGTAATGTAGAGTTACAGCTTGAAATGCAGGTTTCAAAAGTTTTGGTTTGGGAAATCTGTGGGAAGGATTGGGATTGGGGTAGTAAGTTTAGGTAGTTTTCTTTGGATAAGCTGGCTCGACAAAAATGATAAATTTTTCACTAGGAAGGGAAGAAAACTACACTTATCTTTTTGATATTGTTTTGTATACAACAGCCACTTGGTGCAAGCTTGACAAATCTTTTTTGTAATTGCTTCATTAGTATTTTCATTCGTGCTAATTAGAAGGGTTTCTAGCCTCCATTAGCATTTTGTATATTTCATTACCGAATGAAATCTGTTTCTCTTTAAAAAAGAAAGTCTTGGTAACATTGAGACCTATGGGTATGCCCAACAAACTTGAGGCTTGGCAAGCCCGGGAGCAAGCATGTTTTCATCTTAAGCCAAACCCACCTAAAAAACCTTCTAGGGACTTGGACAGGAGGACACATCGGCACTTATTATTTATTTATTTTACGTGTTAGTGGTTGATGTATTCAAAAGCTTGTTGGAAAAAGGTATGAAAGAGGATTGTTTACGAGACCTTATGATTGGAATTTATTACATACACTTAAACCACCTACAATTTGCATATGAGACTCCTTTTCTTGGCTAATGATCATGACAACTAATCAACTTAAAGGAGATGTCAAGCTGTTTTAAGTCCTCTTTGTCTCAAGATCAATCTACCTAACTTGTCTGGTCCTAATGTGAATGGCGGGGAGGTGAAGGCCCTTGCTGCTTTGTGAGGTTGTGATGGATCTTGGCCTCTTTCTTGCCTTGCAATGCTGTTGGGCGGGGAGAATAAGTGATTTGGAGTTTTAGGAGCTCATCAAAGATAAGGTCACTAGAAATTTAGCAAATTGGAAGAACTTATACCTTCAAGAGATGCAAGGTTGTCTCTAGCAAATTGATTTCTTTAAAAAATCTCCCTTCACTGTACATTCATCTTCAAATGTTCAAAACAGACAATCAAGAAGCTGGAGGAAGTGTACAGTACAGAGACTTTATTTTGGCGAGGAGGTAAGGGAGCCACTAACCTCATCAAGAGGATCCTTTAAATTTATCAGGCCATGGATCAATATCGCAAGGCCTAAGTGTTCCTCCAAGGTTGACAAACGTTATAAACCAGTAGTTCGTAGGGAGAAATTCTCTTCTAGGAATATCCTTGGCTCATGAGTGCTCCTCTTTGGTTTGCCTTGCCTAGAATATAGTGGCTAATTCCAGGATTTCAGTTATATCTGGAGTTGTATCTAGTGCTAGTCTGATGCTTAAAGGGATTGAGGCCTAAAATTTAGAAGAAACCTCTTTGATGCATAAGTGGAGGAGGGGGCCTTGTTATCTTCTTTCATAGCAACCTTTTCTCCGTACAATATAGAAGTCTTAAGAGCTTGGTCCCTTGAAAGGTGTGTCATTTTCACCGTTAGATCTTTGATCCTCAATATTGTCAACCAGAATGAATGCCTCAACCCCAAAGAAGGTCTTTTTTTATAACGGAAAAATAAAAAGAAATGATGCCCCAATCCGTAGGAGTTGCATACGGCTTCTCCAATTGGACAAAAGAGAATCAAAGTTATAAGAATGAAAAAGAGATGAGAGTTTACCCCAAGATATTGCTAGGAAGATAATATGTCAAAAAAACCTATCNATAGTTTACACCAAGATATTGCTAGGAAGATAATATGTCAAAAAAACCTATCAAAAGATGGATCTTTGTTAGTGAAGACATGATGATTCCTCCCAATCCAAATCAACCATAAGAAATCTTTATTGATATGCATCCAAGAAGCATTTTCTCATCTACGAATGGATGACCACCAAAATTAAGAGAGAGAAGGCTGGGTTTTGGTTTAGGAATATTTTACATTTCCCCGTGATGTTATTTTTTGACTACTATATATATATTTTTTTTTTCCTTTTTAAAATGATTATCATGATATCATGGCGACCTATCACGTTATTGTAGTTTTCTGGATACTTCTTTGTTTTTTGTTTTATCTATATTTCGATCATTTTGCAGGGGAGCGATCAATCACCTACCCGACTGCTTAGGGGGAAGACCCGGCGTAATGGTATTGTGTCTAAGCAGGATGGAATTGCTAATGGAGCTTCACACTCTGGAAAACTTGATTACCAGAGTAAGATGGTACCAGAACATTCAACTTCACAGGTAAATGATACGGTTATGGAACTCTTTACTCCCTGTTACAGAGAAACATTTCTACCAATTTATGCAGGCAAAATTTAATAAATTAACAATCTTAAATAATTTTTGGATTTTTAATCGTCATATAATAATCTTAAATTAACGGTGATGAGCTGGCCTTTGGTCAAGAAAGGGGGCAAGCTAGATGCTTTCAATGTCATGTAATTAAATTTACAGTCATAAAATATAAATAAATTTTCATAAGCCTAATGTTGTTAGGTTAAATAGCAATCTTCCAAATATAATCAAGGTAACTGAGGTTGAAATAGAGTAGATGCTGCAATTAACTCAATGTACTCAAATATGCATATTACCGAAAATAGGGCATGATTCTATTTGCTTTGAAAATAACCTTGTAAGAAAAATCTTGGAAAATTGATTAGAATTTGAATTATGATTGAAATTCTTTTGTAATTATACTTCTTCTTTTTTTTTTTATTTTTTTTTATTTATTTTTTTTTTTTTTTAATTAAAGGTAATTAGAGAAGCTTTTCGTGATCCCTTGGCTTTGGTTGTTTTTTATCCTTGTGTTGTATGTTTTTGTCATCTAAAGAAGTAATACGGCTCAGTTCTTAGTAAAAATCATTTTTCTATATTGTTTTATGTACAAGGCTCTTTGCTTCAAGTATAAGCTTAGGTACTAGACTTAAGTAGTTGTGGTTCGAGAAAGGATCGTTGGCTGTCTCAATATTTCTTTGTTTCTCTCTTATTCTTATTAGTCTATAACATCATGCAAGGATCTTTGTTAGGCTTGAACCACTTTATAACGAAGAAGAGAAAGGTCAAGGGTTTGAAATGCTACATTAGCTCAGGACAGTCTAGGGATAAAGGAGCTNGTTTGAAATGCTACATTAGCTCAGGACAGTCTAGGGATAAAGGAGCTATAGATGGGTACATCCGAGATCTATTTGGAGAGTGTGGATCACAACAAGGGTATTGTGTTAAAAAAAAAAAGCATTATATATCCGAACCTAATTGTAGTAATTTAATTATTGGGATAGAAGAGGTTCAGTTGTACGTAGAACCAAAAATCCACAGCAAAGAGGCTGGTTTCCACTTTCATAGATGGAGAATTTTTTTCTTTTGCAAAATGGATGGCTTCTATAGTTAGTGTAGAGAAGGAGAGGAAAAAAATGGGTNTTTTTTGAAAAAGGGATGCTTCTATAGTTAGTGTAGAGAAGGAGAGGAAAAAAATGGGTTGGAATACTGTGCTTCGGTACCTTCCAAAATCCAGAAGATGATCAAGGGGCTATTTAGTACTACTGTTAAGCTGGGAGCACTTGGACGTAAATGGAGAAAGTTCCATGGGTCTAAATTGTCAAATTGGTGGAGGTGAAGTAGGCAGAAATGTTACGAAGAAACTGTCAAAAGGGAGGTACAAAGCCAATTTGGAATCCGGCAACAAAGAAATGGGGTTGCACTAGAGAAGGGCTTGGTGTACGAGTGTTGGAGGTATGANATGAAGAAACTGTCAAAAGGGAGGAACAAAGCCAATTTGGAAGCAGGCAACAAAGAAATGGGGTGCACTAGAGAAGGGCTTGGTGTACGAGTGTTGGAGGTATGAAGAGTTGGGGGGAGAGATTCGTAGCTCGTGCAAATAATTAGGGTTAGGAAAATTTTGAGGTTTGGTGCTGGGCATGATAAGTTTTGCTCGAGCCTTTTTTCTGGAGAAAAAACAAGAAAAAGGAAAATCAAGCAGTTGTCCATATTTATGGGCCTGGGGGGCACGATCTAACTGAAATATCTAATCTAATCTGCTGGTGTGGGACTGTTCAGGTACTTTTTAGCAACACCTCAATTAATAATTACGAGAGGGGCTCACAGCCAAGTAGAGGGAATTGGGTAGAGAAAAAAAGAACGGAGAACTATGATTTTCTATTGATTTATTCCATTTGAACTTTTGAACCTGAACCTGCAAAACCAATGGGCATCAATCAAAACTTCATCAATTGACCAAAACTTGGAGACAAGAAATGTTTCAAGGGAAAAGCAGTCTTAGTAGTAATTTTAGAATGAATGTTAGAAATATGATAGACAGAAGCCTCCAATACCTTTTACATATGCTGGGAGAGGCGTATAAAGAAGACAGAAGGGTGTGTGATGGAGAGCGAGTTAGTTAGTGATATGAAATAAGGTGTCTTAATCATGCCACAAAGATTTCATAGTGGATGGCAAGATTGTATCATACACGTTTGGATTTAGGGAGACTTCATTATATTTTTCAATTTTAGAGTATTATTTTTAAGATTTTAAGTTACAATTAATTAGTGGTCATTATGGTATTGATGGGCATGAGAGGCATAACCTTTCGGTTGACCATAGGGTACTCTAAGGTTTGTACTCAAGGCTATAAATAGTCATTCATGTTGTTGCTTTAGCCGGAGGTTTTGAATATTAAAATGAAAGTTGCATATTCTTAAGCCATGAGTTTGTTCTTTTGCATTTTTTGTGGTTAGATTTGCATGCTAGAGTCATTGAAGTAGTCTTGATCAAGCTTTCTTATGGAGTGATTTGAATCATGAGTTTAGAAACGAGATTTTTTACTCTTGATCTTTGTCATCAAGATAATCCGTTATAAAACATTTCTTGGGTTGATTTCTTATCGTTTTTGGGGTTCTTGGATAATTTAGACCTAAAGATCTTGTTCTTCAATAAGGTTGGTACATTAAATCCCAGAGTTTCGTAACAGTTAGGGTCAGGGAGCAGAGGAATATTTTGTTATTGTATGGGGGCCCCCAGCATAGTATATGTTAGGAGTGTGGAGATTATCTCAGGTATTTTGTATTATGGGAGACTATAGACCTCTCAGTTATCTTTGTTTTCTATGTTTTCCTCTCTTATCTTATAGTATACCCTCAAAAGACTTGCTCTCGATTGTTATATCAGAATACCATTAGGATATTAGAAGCATACTAGCGGAGGTTATTTGTTGGGGGGTTCGTTAGTTGCAAATAAAGTGAGTGGGTTTGAGGAATTTGTGGTAGGCGTATATTGGGATTATTATAGGAAGAAATTTGGTCTTCTTGAACGTTTAACACCTTTTTGATTTTTCTCTTCCAGTAAAATCAATAGCATGTTTCTATTGATACCCTAAAATTTCTGGTTTAATAGTTTTTTTTGCTAGTGTCTGTTTACCATCACAATAGCATATTCCTAATGTTTTTTAATTTGTAAAAAACCAATCACTTATTTGAATTTACTTAGTTTTATTTGTTAATGATAAATGAACTTGACAAACAGATATATGAATTCCTTCTAGGAGCTTACAGATTTTCAAGAAGGGAATATTGGATCACTGCAAGATGTGCAAACTACTCTTGAGATGAAACAGTTAAGGAAGGAACTTCAACAAGAAAGGGATCAGTTGGCAGATGTGCAATTAAGATTACGAGGTCACATTTTTCTCCTTAAAGATNAATATACTCCTATTTATTTCAATTTCTTCTTCCTTCATTGACTCCGATAATGGATATTGATCTCAGTCTATCTCTCTCCCTTACAGAGGAGCAAAAATTGAACAAAAAGTTCCAGGAGGAGTTGAACTCTCTACATATGAACAAGGACAAAGTAAGTTTGAAATTTAAATATTAATTATGAGTTTACTTGGAGCTGAAGTTTCAAACTGAATATACCTTATGCGCAAGTTATTATTTTTTTGATTTCATGTTTTCTGTTAATTGTCTTTTAAGTTTGTTTACTTTGTCTTTCCTCTGTAAATTGTTATTTTCTCTTTTGTAAGGATCCGAAAGTGCCATGCATTCCTGAATATCTAAGAGAATTATTGACCACGTTACTCACTCTTTGGTTGGCAAATATCAATCTATTCCAACTTTTGATTGTGTCAATTAAAACTTCAAACTAACAGTTGTATTAGTTTAGATCCTAAACTTCCATTAGTTAATCAATTTTGACCATTTGTCAGTGATTTGTAGCTCTTTTGAATTAATTCCATTTTAAATCAACTTTAGTCATCGAGATAAAATTATTCTTTTGCAAAAGTCTCATCGAAGTAGGAGAAAAAAAAAAAACCAAGTAATTCTTTCTAAATAAGTACAGAAACATAGAAGAAGCTGAGCAAATAAAAAGTTGATCCTCACATTTCCCTCTGTTATATATATCAATTCTGCACTTAAGGAAGTCTTATACTTGTATGGAAGTAATGCATTAACGGTTTTAAAATCTAATTTTATAGAGGGTTTAAGTTGATTCACTCACGAAAGTTTAGGGTCTAAATTGTATAATTGTTAGCTTGAGGTTTTAATTCATACAACCCACAAAGTTAAGGGTACAATCTCATTGATTTATGAAATTTACAAAAGGATGGAAAATTCATGATTAAATTAAAAGGCTATCCAGATTTATTAAAAGGGAAGCATAGCTATAAGAAGAGAAGAGATTAGACAATTTACACTGAGATACAATATATTTATTAACAAGATCAAAGACCTTATTGAAAGATTATTCTGTCATTGAAGATCCTATTCCTTTCTTTCCAGAGTAGCCAAAAAAAGTCCATAGAGATGCTAATCCAAATCAAAGTTTTTTCTGTTTATGAAAGTGAGCCCCACGAGAAGATGATAGAAGTCTTCAACATGAAAAGGAAAAACCTCTGACCAGCCAAACTTTACCAACATTTTGTCTCAAAAAACCCGAGTGAAGGGGCAATGAAGCAAGATGTGGCTTTGAGATTCATTTGCAGCCTTACACAAGGAGCACCAACTGGGGAAGATGGCCATATGGGGCAAGCATTTCTGTAAGAGGTCCAAAGTATTAACGTCTGATGTGGGACTTCCCACAAAAGGAATTTTATCTTCTCTAGATAGCGTCCCTTCCAAATAGTTTCAGCCAACAGAGAATCATATAAGGTTGATGAAGAGATCATATCCTGCAAAAGAGATTTCGTAGTGGGAAATCCATTAGTGGTTTGAGACCACATCCACCAGTCAACCCTTCTAAATAGGGTTGCTGAAGCAAATAAATCAATTCGGCCCATTCAATAGCTTCAGCATCCTTGAGGTTCCTACCCAAATGAAATTCCAGAAGCTATCCTTGGGGTGACATGACTCCTTGACGGTGGCAGTTTTCTGTTGAGACGTCTATATTGGAGAGGAGAACAACTAGCCAAGGCCCCTCTTGAAAGCCACTGATAATTCCAAAATGAATATGAGCCCCATCACTCACTAGAATTCAAATACACCTAGTAATGAGGGCGCTGCTGCCTTTTAATGAGGTGCCGTTGCCTTTTAATGACTTGGCATGGCCCTTCTGCTTAGAGTTGAGATGAAAGAGAGGGATGGTCATATTTATAAAAATAAGCCTTCTCCAGAGAGTCTCCCTCTCATGATTATACCGCCATCCACTTAGAACGCAATGCTCTATTCTTGTCTTTTGGGGAATAACCCTTCCCACTTTGTTCAATGGGGAAGAGAAATTTTCTCCATTAGACTAGGTGGATGCCCGACCCATCTGACCCTACTCTCCAAATAAAATTCCTGCAATGCCTTTCCACTTCTTGAGCCACCTTACTAGGAAAATTGATAAGGGGAAGGTAGTGTGTTGGAAGATTGGAGAGGGTGGCTTTCTTCTTCTTGAGCCACCTTATAACGAAAAGGTAGTATGTTGGAAGATTGGAGAGGGTGGCTTGAAGGAGCATAAGCCTCCCTCCTTTGGATATAAATCAGGAGACCTAGGAAGATCATCTTCTCCCGATCTTTTATATCATTGGGGCTCAAAAAGCCAAAAAATTGGGGGAGATGTTGAGGGGGAGTCCCAGGTACGGACTTAGCCAAGTCCCAACTGTACATTCAAACCGACAAGCAAGAGCCTCAATTAGAGAGAACATTGATGCCCAAAATTTAAGAATTGTGGAGATTAATGTTTAGACCCAATACCCTTTCAAAATAATCAACAACTTCGAACAGGTTGTTCAAGGAGTTGTCAATCAAAGGGGAGAACGAAATGGTGTGATAGGTCTTGTCCAACAATTTTATCAGATGGCAAGGTACCAATAAATATTAGAGAGTTTCCTATCTCTCCTAATTCTCAAAGAGAATGCTTAAAAAGGATGNTTCATCATCAGATGGCAAGGTACCAATAAATATTAGAGAGTTTCCTATCTCTCCTAATTCTCAAAGAGAATGCTTAAAAAGGATGCAAAAAGATACTCTACTTAGCAAGACAACCAGCTAAATATCCAACTTCTCTAGCCCATTCTAACTAACAAAATACCGTGAGCCACACTTCACGCGTACATGTTTTCCATCTCTCACTACTTTCCTTCCCTTCCTACGTGTATACACTTCTACAATCAGGGGCCTATCATGGTGCCATTGGAAAAATAGATATGGTTGATGCTCACCTTCCCATTTCTCACGTGCTTCAATTTGACCTAAAGATTCAGCCTGTGTGAGTAGTGACTTAGGCTATCCATTACAAGAATGAAGAAAGCAAGGGTACAAAGGGTCACCCTGGGAGACCTCTAGTACAGATCCTCTCCCTAAATGGACCATTAGTGATGATAGCGAATTTACCAATGAGATGCACTTCAATCCACTATCCCGATTTTTGACCAAAACCCTTTGGAGCGAGGATGTTGTTGAGGAACCCCCGATCATCCTTGTCGAATGTCTTTTTCACATCAAGTTTAATGTTCGACCCCTTCCTCTTTTTTCCTTTTCCTTTCATCAATGAATTTGTTGGCCTTGTGTGAGGCATTGAGGATTTGTCTTCCTTAGGCTGTTTGATAGTCAATGATACTTTGGGGGAAAATGGTTTTGAGTAGCTTGGAGAGAACACAAGCCACAATCTTGTAAAGATAAGCGGTGAGGCTAATAGGCTGAAATTCGGCTATCATGCAAGTATCCACTTTCTTGGAATAAGAGAAATGTAAGTCTCGTTAAGTCTGGCTTTGATAATTCCATTCCAAAGAAATCTTGGAACACTCTCATAATGTTACTCCCTTGTTCTTCCTACGGCTAACTCATAGAACATCCTTGTTACGCTCTGCTGTCTATTTGCGAGAGCAAAAAGAACTATTGTGTTGTGAATCACAGCTTCACAATGCATTTTTGTTCTTTTGTAGGCACTAATGAAAGTACTAGGAATCTAGGGCTATCTTCTTAGATTTTGTTATGATGTAATGTGCCTTTAGAGCATAGGTGCACCTAGCATTCACTTGGCTGCGTGAATGCCTAGTATCACCAATACATGGTTTGCACAACACACCTGAAGTCAACTGTTTAAACCAGGATGTGTCTTCCGGCTATTCTAGGGTTAGAGGATGAATTGGAGAGCTGTGTCATTGTTGCAGAGTTGATTATGTTACTTTCTTGTCACTCTTTACTGGAGGTCAGTTCATTCCTTTGAATATGTCTACATATGCATGTTTGTTAGTAACTGTACCCAATATGCCCTTATTTTTGTTTGCTTATTAACATTTTACCTTTTCTTAAGCAGGCATCGTTGGAGATGAGCAACATTATAAGAGAATTGAATGAGAAGAAATTAGAAGTAAAGCAATTGCAAGTTGAGTTGAACAGAAGAGAGAATATGAAGTCCGATGATAATGTGGAGGGATTGAAGAGATTAATTACAAAATTGGAGAAAGAAAAAAGTACTCTTGAGGTCGCTAAATTATTCTTAGTTTTTGGTTGCAATAAGTGAGAAATGTGTTTCATATTTATAAAAATTTCTGTGTTCTCATTGTCTAATATTGGCTGCTTCTCATGTACAGATGGGAAAAAAGGAACTTGAAGATACATTGGAAAAATGCCGAACATCTTCAAGTGTTGAAGCCCAATCAAGTTCTTTGGAAATGGTGAATAGGCATCTAAGTGGTTCAAACGAGGTAATTCTGATCACAATCTGGAATACCGATTTTGTTTACCAGCTGTTCAGATTGTTTGATTTCTCATGAAATCACTGCAGATGTGGTTTGCCTTTATGCCCTATATGTGTTAAAAAATTCTTGCGTATACTGGTTAAATGCATTGATAATGGCGTTAATGAATTGTAGGTTGACTTCCCTTTTCTTTTTTTTTCTTTACTTCTTTTACATAGAAATTAGGTCTATCTGGAATTTCCCCTGGAAAAGAAGATATGGATCTATCATTGCAAAAATTAAAGAAAGATCTGAAGGAAATGCAGCAGGAGAGAGACAAAGCTGTGCATGAACTATCACGTCTCAAGCAGCATTTATTGGAAAAGGTTTCCTGTCTTAACCTCGTGGGCTTGATACTTCACACTAGAGTTTGGCCATTTATTAACCTCTGAAGTTGCATGATGTAATTTATCATATGAAGTGCATATTTATCAAGCTTATGACCTATATTCTTTACTAGTTAATACCATACTGTCAATGAAGGCGGGTGAAATTTTTTTAGTTTACGTAAATTTTCCTAATTAAATCTATGATATGGTTATGAATTTGGACTTCTAGATGCAGAAATACACTATTAATCCTTTTCTGTTCGTTCAAGAAGTGGGATGATATAGGATCTAATTGAAGTCAGTGCATAGAAGCACAAACTATCTCCTCTATTTTATTTTATTTTNTGCTTCAATTTGACCTAAAGATTCAGCCTGTGTGAGTAGTGACTTAGGCTATCCATTACAAGAATGAAGAAAGCAAGGGTACAAAGGGTCACCCTGGGAGACCTCTAGTACAGATCCTCTCCCTAAATGGACCATTATTGATGATAGCGAATTTACCAATGAGACGCACTTCAATCCACTATCCCGATTTTTGACCAAAACCCTTTGNAGTGATGATAGCGAATTTACCAATGAGATGCACTTCAATCCACTATCCCGATTTTTGACCAAAACCCTTTGGAGCGAGGATGTTGTTGAGGAACCCCCGATCATCCTTGTCGAATGTCTTTTTCACATCAAGTTTAATGTTCGACCCCTTCCTCTTTTTTCCTTTTCCTTTCATCAATGAATTTGTTGGCCTTGTGTGAGGCATTGAGGATTTGTCTTCCTTAGGCTGTTTGATAGTCAATGATACTTTGGGGGAAAATGGTTTTGAGTAGCTTGGAGAGAACACAAGCCACAATCTTGTAAAGATAAGCGGTGAGGCTAATAGGCTGAAATTCGGCTATCATGCAAGTATCCACTTTCTTGGAATAAGAGAAATGTAAGTCTCGTTAAGTCTGGCTTTGATAATTCCATTCCAAAGAAATCTTGGAACACTCTCATAATGTTACTCCCTTGTTCTTCCTACGGCTAACTCATAGAACATCCTTGTTACGCTCTGCTGTCTATTTGCGAGAGCAAAAAGAACTATTGTGTTGTGAATCACAGCTTCACAATGCATTTTTGTTCTTTTGTAGGCACTAATGAAAGTACTAGGAATCTAGGGCTATCTTCTTAGATTTTGTTATGATGTAATGTGCCTTTAGAGCATAGGTGCACCTAGCATTCACTTGGCTGCGTGAATGCCTAGTATCACCAATACATGGTTTGCACAACACACCTGAAGTCAACTGTTTAAACCAGGATGTGTCTTCCGGCTATTCTAGGGTTAGAGGATGAATTGGAGAGCTGTGTCATTGTTGCAGAGTTGATTATGTTACTTTCTTGTCACTCTTTACTGGAGGTCAGTTCATTCCTTTGAATATGTCTACATATGCATGTTTGTTAGTAACTGTACCCANTTCCGGCTATTCTAGGGTTAGAGGATGAATTGGAGAGCTGTGTCATTGTTGCAGAGTTGATTATGTTACTTTCTTGTCACTCTTTACTGGATGTCAGTTCATTCCTTTGAATATGTCTACATATGCATGTTTGTTAGTAACTGTACCCAATATGCCCTTATTTTTGTTTGCTTATTAACATTTTACCTTTTCTTAAGCAGGCATCGTTGGAGATGAGCAACATTATAAGAGAATTGAATGAGAAGAAATTAGAAGTAAAGCAATTGCAAGTTGAGTTGAACAGAAGAGAGAATATGAAGTCCGATGATAATGTGGAGGGATTGAAGAGATTAATTACAAAATTGGAGAAAGAAAAAAGTACTCTTGAGGTCGCTAAATTATTTTTAGTTTTTGGTTGCAATAAGTGAGAAATGTGTTTTATATTTATAAAAATTTCTGTGTTCTCATTGTCTAATATTGGCTGCTTCTCATGTACAGATGGGAAAAAAGGAACTTGAAGATACATTGGAAAAATGCCGAACATCTTCAAGTGTTGAAGCCCAATCAAGTTCTTTGGAAATGGTGAATAGGCATCTAAGTGGTTCAAACGAGGTAATTCTGATCACAATCTGGAATACCGATTTTGTTTACCAGCTGTTCAGATTGTTTGATTTCTCATGAAATCACTGCAGATGTGGTTTGCCTTTATGCCCTATATGTGTTAAAAAATTCTTGCGTATACTGGTTAAATGCATTGATAATGGCGTTAATGAATTGTAGGTTGACTTCCCTTTTCTTTTTTTTTCTTTACTTCTTTTACATAGAAATTAGGTCTATCTGGAATTTCCNTCTTAGTTTTTGGTTGCAATAAGTGAGAAATGTGTTTCATATTTATAAAAATTTCTGTGTTCTCATTGTCTAATATTGGCTGCTTCTCATGTACAGATGGGAAAAAAGGAACTTGAAGATACATTGGAAAAATGCCGAACATCTTCAAGTGTTGAAGCCCAATCAAGTTCTTTGGAAATGGTGAATAGGCATCTAAGTGGTTCAAACGAGGTAATTCTGATCACAATCTGGAATACCGATTTTGTTTACCAGCTGTTCAGATTGTTTGATTTCTCATGAAATCACTGCAGATGTGGTTTGCCTTTATGCCCTATATGTGTTAAAAAATTCTTGCGTATACTGGTTAAATGCATTGATAATGGCGTTAATGAATTGTAGGTTGACTTCCCTTTTCTTTTTTTTTCTTTACTTCTTTTACATAGAAATTAGGTCTATCTGGAATTTCCCCTGGAAAAGAAGATATGGATCTATCATTGCAAAAATTAAAGAAAGATCTGAAGGAAATGCAGCAGGAGAGAGACAAAGCTGTGCATGAACTATCACGTCTCAAGCAGCATTTATTGGAAAAGGTTTCCTGTCTTAACCTCGTGGGCTTGATACTTCACACTAGAGTTTGGCCATTTATTAACCTCTGAAGTTGCATGATGTAATTTATCATATGAAGTGCATATTTATCAAGCTTATGACCTATATTCTTTACTAGTTAATACCATACTGTCAATGAAGGCGGGTGAAATTTTTTTAGTTTACGTAAATTTTCCTAATTAAATCTATGATATGGTTATGAATTTGGACTTCTAGATGCAGAAATACACTATTAATCCTTTTCTGTTCGTTCAAGAAGTGGGATGATATAGGATCTGATTGAAGTCAGTGCATAGAAGCACAAACTATCTCCTCTATTTTATTTTATTTTTTTTAGTGGAAATCTGAAATCTTGTCCTGATTCAAAACTTCTTGGAAGAACTAGTTGTTTGCGTTCAAATGTGACTGCTTATAGTCCCTTAATGGAGATCTTGATTGTATTTAGTGATCATTATAATTCAGACTGATGTTTGTCAACTGTTTAAATTAAATATGATTGTTGGTGCTTCAATGTTTCTGCTTATATTCTTTTCGTTGCAAGGGTTCTTGCAAACCTTTGGATCTTCTGTGTGCTAGTGTTTTTCTTTAGAACCTACTGTAGCTGAGTAGTCTTTCATTTCTGGAATTCTGTCAAGGAATCTGAGGAATCAGAAAAGATGGATGAAGATAGCAGAATAATTGAAGAACTTCGGCATGATAATGAATATCAAAGGGGCCAGATATTGCATTTAGAGAAGGCATTGAATCAGGCAATTGCAACTCAGAAGGAGCTTGAGATGTACGGTAAAAATGAACTCCAGAAATCCAAGGAAATTATTGAAGAGCTTAACAGAAAACTTGCAAACTATACGAGTATTATAGATTCCAAGAACGTTGAACTGTTGAATCTTCAAACTGCACTCGGCCAGTACTACGCAGAAATTGAAGCCAAGGTAAAGAAAAATGAAATTTTATTTAAGTTTGTAATAATATATAGAATATGCAATGAGTATCTAAGCATGCCATTTTTTGATTGTGTTATTATCTTATACATACTTTGAACTATAGGAACACTTGGAGAGTGACTTGGCTCGGGAAAGAGAAGGAGAAGCTAAATTGTCTCAAATGCTAAAAGTACGCTGTTCTGACTGTCAATCTATACATACTTCTATGAATAACATGCCTTAGCTCTTGGTTTCTTAAGTGGAGTGTGTCTTCCTTTTTTTTCTGTTTATAGGAACATTATAGGGGTCGAACAAGTTGGGTTGGGATGCAATCTTGGTCCCTGTAGAGATCTTTAATCTCTATTCTAAACCCATGTCCTGGTTTTGGAGAATCTCCAAATAGGGATTGGATTCCCGCCAAAAAAAAAAAAAACAAAAAATGGTCTTTATTTTTAGTTCTAATATGAACTAAAGATAATGTCTCAGATTTAGTTAGTTCTCACTTATCAACTTAACATTTTCATACTCTTTGTGAGTATCTAGACTTTCAGAATTATCATCTATCACATCTGATTTTTATGGGCTTCTTTGAATTAAGGATTCACATTGCTTTCGTAGTTTGCTGATGAGATTTGACCACTTAAATTGTACAATTAATGCTTATCACTTCTTCTCCTTTGGGTTTTCTCGTTATTGCTTAATACTTTGTTTCATTACCCAGGATGCCAACCAAAGAGAAGATGCATTAAAGAAGGAGAAGGAAGAAATTTTGTCAAAGCTTTCACTTTCTGAACGAGCATTGGGAGAATGGAAAAGCAGAGTAAATAAACTTGAGGAAGATAATTCTAAGCTACGCCGTGCTCTTGATCAGAGTATGACAAGGCTGAATAGGATGTCGGTGGATTCAGATTTCCTTGTTGATAGGTAAATCTTCATAAATATCTTTGATTGGGAATTTACACCCCTGCTCGTTTCTCCCAGCACTTACATTGCATGCTAATAGTCTTCTACTACATGCCTTTTGTTTTTTTGTTTTGTTTTAGAAAAAAGAGGAACATAATTTTTCATTGACAAGTGATATGTGAAAAGTTATTCCAGCCTTAACCATGAAGAACAATGACTATGTTCCTACTGAAAATTTTGTGCTTCAAACTTTAGCCTTGTTGAAAATTTNCCCCCAAAAAAAAAAAAAAACAAAAAATGGTCTTTATTTTTAGTTCTAATATGAACTAAAGATAATGTCTCAGATTTAGTTAGTTCTCACTTATCAACTTAACATTTTCATACTCTTTGTGAGTATCTAGACTTTCAGAATTATCATCTATCACATCTGATTTTTATGGGCTTCTTTGAATTAAGGATTCACATTGCTTTCGTAGTTTGCTGATGAGATTTGACCACTTAAATTGTACAATNGACTTCTTTGAATTAAGGATTCACATTGCTCTCGTAGTTTGCTGATGAGATTTGACCACTTAAATTGTACAATTAATGCTTATCACTTCTTCTCCTTTGGGTTTTCTCGTTATTGCTTAATACTTTGTTTCATTACCCAGGATGCCAACCAAAGAGAAGATGCATTAAAGAAGGAGAAGGAAGAAATTTTGTCAAAGCTTTCACTTTCTGAACGAGCATTGGGAGAATGGAAAAGCAGAGTAAATAAACTTGAGGAAGATAATTCTAAGCTACGCCGTGCTCTTGATCAGAGTATGACAAGGCTGAATAGGATGTCGGTGGATTCAGATTTCCTTGTTGATAGGTAAATCTTCATAAATATCTTTGATTGGGAATTTACACCCCTGCTCGTTTCTCCCAGCACTTACATTGCATGCTAATAGTCTTCTACTACATGCCTTTTGTTTTTTTGTTTTGTTTTAGAAAAAAGAGGAACATAATTTTTCATTGACAAGTGATATGTGAAAAGTTATTCCAGCCTTAACCATGAAGAACAATGACTATGTTCCTACTGAAAATTTTGTGCTTCAAACTTTAGCCTTGTTGAAAATTTTGTTGTTTCTTTTTAACTAAATGCTCCAAAGAATTGACATGATAGCTATAGCATTGATCCGCGAAATCTTTGCTTTCCACTTAAAATGTGCACACAATAATTGTTACAAATTACCGTCTGCGGAGCAATGTGGGTCCCCGAAGCTGAAAATTTGTATCAAAGAGACCCATATCGTCTTGATAAAGGAACACCAGGAGTCGATGATACATTCCTTTGAAAGGAGAACACCTTGATAATTTTAAGGCATATTGTCTAGGTACTAATACATCAGCTGCATTAAGACCATGAAGACGAATGTGTCCACAGGGTACTTGCCTTTTCAAATTGCCAAGAAGAGATGTTGTTACGTTTCACAAAGACAAGCTACCAACCATTGTTAGGTTGACTAGCCACTATTGTCCCTTCAAATTGAAACTTTGGCTATCTATATTTTCTTTACTCATTTGAAGAATTACGTACTTCATGAACACCTTCTCCTCACATCTGATTCTGGCCTTCAAGCAATACTTTTCAATTTTGTTTTTCCTGTGCNATTAATGCTTATCACTTCTTCTCCTTTGGGTTTTCTCGTTATTGCTTAATACTTTGTTTCATTACCCAGGATGCCAACCAAAGAGAAGATGCATTAAAGAAGGAGAAGGAAGAAATTTTGTCAAAGCTTTCACTTTCTGAACGAGCATTGGGAGAATGGAAAAGCAGAGTAAATAAACTTGAGGAAGATAATTCTAAGCTACGCCGTGCTCTTGATCAGAGTATGACAAGGCTGAATAGGATGTCGGTGGATTCAGATTTCCTTGTTGATAGGTAAATCTTCATAAATATCTTTGATTGGGAATTTACACCCCTGCTCGTTTCTCCCAGCACTTACATTGCATGCTAATAGTCTTCTACTACATGCCTTTTGTTTTTTTGTTTTGTTTTAGAAAAAAGAGGAACATAATTTTTCATTGACAAGTGATATGTGAAAAGTTATTCCAGCCTTAACCATGAAGAACAATGACTATGTTCCTACTGAAAATTTTGTGCTTCAAACTTTAGCCTTGTTGAAAATTTTGGAGTTGTAATACTGATAATTGTTGGGGGGTTGTGGCAGGCGTATCGTGATCAAATTACTGGTGACGTACTTCCAGAAAAACCACAGCAAAGAGGTACTTGTTTCTTTTAATCAACGTATTCATTATATAAGATTCGTGTTTTGTCCGACGCATTTACTACGCCTGCAGACATGTGAACATTATATGAATATGTCCTTTTAGAGTAGGCAACTTTACTTGGTTCTTAGTTGGAATGAAATTAGAATGGATCTTATTTTGACTATAATCAAGATCGTAATTGAAAGTTATTGCACTATTTGGTACAATAATGAAAAGAATGTTGGAGGCTTTAAAGTAATTAATTCTTTTGTGTAGAAGACATCTCTATAATCACTTTCAGGAAGGGTTTTCCATGAAAGGAATTTGCACTTTTTGGGGTATTTATCCTTCCATACACCATAAGGAAGTGTTCAATGAGGCTAGAAAATGGCCCACTTAGCCTTTCTCTTTTTCCCTTTCTAAAAATTTTCATCTAATCAGTTCTTGTGCATTGCTTATGCAGGTTTTGGATCTTATGGTCCGTATGCTTGGATTTTCTGAAGATGACAAGATGAGGATAGGAGCTGCTAAACAAGGTCCAAGCAAGGGTGTTGTACGTGGAGTTTTGGGCCTTCCTGGACGCCTGGTCGGTGGGATTTTGGGAGGAAGCTCAGCGGAGACGCCGGCTAATATGGCCTCTGATAACCAGGTACACAACTATTTTGGTCAAATATTTGCAATATCTATTTTGGTCAAATATAGGGATTTTTAGTGGGTTTTTGTTTGTTTTTAGTCTAGAAGGATGATTTTCTTCTGGTAAATCCTATTTTTGTCCTAGTTATGGGTTTCTGAAAGTTTCAAAATACAATTTAGTCTCCTGATCTGATTCAAAACCCACTGTAGTCGGCGTATATGGTTTCGAACATGCTCACATCATTTCGTTAATATACATATTCCCCGTCGTGCTATTATCTATCCAACAAAATATGGTAGAACAATGCAAGGGACTGAACTGATTACTTATTTTATTTTATTTCTTGAGAGTTCAAAGACTAATCATTTTCATACAAGAATTTGAACCTAACTTTTATCTATATGTACTGGGATTTCTACCAAATGTTGTACCATTTTATCTTTTTGTGAGTAAAAGTAGAAGTCTCTGTTCTAAGCATGGATTTCCGTTTACAGTCCTTTGCAGATCTATGGGTTGACTTTCTTCTCAAGGAGAATGAAGAAAGAGAGAAGAGAGAAGCCAAGGAAAGCCTCAAGCTTCAGGAAGAATCGCAACTTAACGGTCCAAATGTTGGCAGTATCGATCCCGGAACGAGGGCAACTGGTTCGACATCTGAATCTTCAAGAACAGGTTTTCCTTCACATCATCATCATCATCATCATCATCAATCGACTCACCTTCCTTTTGGTGGCGATTTTCGCCTTTCAAGACACCACTCTGAATCTGAATTCTCAACAGTTCCTCTCACATCAACAACTGAGAACACTCATTATAGTTCAAGACCGCTCCCAAAATACTAAGATCTTCTTCATCGGATTTTGTAATTAATAGAAAACTACAGATTATTGTTTGTTAATGAACTACTACTATAAAAGCCATGTAATGTTCAATTAATTCATTTACTTGGAGTGGTTGGTTAGTGTTGTTCAGCTCACCTGGTGTAATTGTTTGAAAGAGCTATAAATTTCTCAGCTGATTTCATCTTCTGGGTAAAGATTTGGAATAAATACGACGTTTCGATTCGATTTGTTTCGATATTCTTGCTGCATCATCTACAAAATCAGGACTCTAGACCACTGCTCATTTCATTTTTCAAAATTGATGAACCCTTTTTTGAGTCAAAACTTAGGCCCCATTCAACTACTTAGAAACCATATTTCATGCATATAATTAAACCATTTCGTTCCCACTTATCTAACCTAAGAATCAACATAAATACAATATGAACAGCTTGACTTCTTTTTCTACTCTCTCTTTATTAGTGCATTTACAACCACAATATCCCAACCAAAAATTCATNATGTTGTACCATTTTATCTTTTTGTGAGTAAAAGTAGAAGTCTCTGTTCTAAGCATGGATTTTCGTTTACAGTCCTTTGCAGATCTATGGGTTGACTTTCTTCTCAAGGAGAATGAAGAAAGAGAGAAGAGAGAAGCCAAGGAAAGCCTCAAGCTTCAGGAAGAATCGCAACTTAACGGTCCAAATGTTGGCAGTATCGATCCCGGAACGAGGGCAACTGGTTCGACATCTGAATCTTCAAGAACAGGTTTTCCTTCACATCATCATCATCATCATCATCATCAATCGACTCACCTTCCTTTTGGTGGCGATTTTCGCCTTTCAAGACACCACTCTGAATCTGAATTCTCAACAGTTCCTCTCACATCAACAACTGAGAACACTCATTATAGTTCAAGACCGCTCCCAAAATACTAAGATCTTCTTCATCGGATTTTGTAATTAATAGAAAACTACAGATTATTGTTTGTTAATGAACTACTACTATAAAAGCCATGTAATGTTCAATTAATTCATTTACTTGGAGTGGTTGGTTAGTGTTGTTCAGCTCACCTGGTGTAATTGTTTGAAAGAGCTATAAATTTCTCAGCTGATTTCATCTTCTGGGTAAAGATTTGGAATAAATACGACGTTTCGATTCGATTTGTTTCGATATTCTTGCTGCATCATCTACAAAATCAGGACTCTAGACCACTGCTCATTTCATTTTTCAAAATTGATGAACCCTTTTTTGAGTCAAAACTTAGGCCCCATTCAACTACTTAGAAACCATATTTCATGCATATAATTAAACCATTTCGTTCCCACTTATCTAACCTAAGAATCAACATAAATACAATATGAACAGCTTGACTTCTTTTTCTACTCTCTCTTTATTAGTGCATTTACAACCACAATATCCCAACCAAAAATTCATGCCTGCCTTTGCTTGCCTTCAAAATTCAACATTCTTCAATGCCTTCAAATTTTGGGCACTACCCCAAACCTTTGCCTTATAAACTCCATCACTTGAACAAAATCCCATAACCCCTAAATTTTTCTCCTCCCGTAACCATGGCGGATAAGGACCAAGCTCGACCTCTCGCCCCAGCTACTGACTGCCGTCCGAGCAACGACGACTACCAAGAAAAATTGCATCTAAAGAGAAAAAGAAGGTTCATAAAACTCTTCTGTTTCATAATTGGCCTTCTCGTAATTCTATCGGTAGTAGTCATCCTCATCTTGATATTCACTCTATTTCAAGTCAAGGATCCCATTATTCAAATGAACAAGATTTCAATCACAAAACTCGAGTTGATCAACGGTATCATACCAAAGCCAGGATCCAACGTGTCATTGACAGCTGACGTGTCAGTAAAAAATCCTAACATGGCGTCGTTCAAGTACAGTAACACGACGACAACTCTATACATTAACGAGACAGTGATAGGGGAAGCTCGAGGGCCGCCGGGGCAAGCCAAGGCACGACGAACGGTGCGAATGAACCTTACTATCAACATCGTCGTTGACCAACTCTTGTTGAACCTTAATAGCGACATGAGCTCAGGGAAGCTAAGATTGAGAAGCTTTTCGAGAGTTCCGGGGAGGGTGAAACTATTACATATTATAAGGAGAAATATTATTGTCAAAATGAACTGTACGTCCACGATCAATATCTTCAACAAATCGATTGAAGATCAAGATTGCAAGAGGAAGGTGAAGATATAGACTTTAATTTAGTGTGGCCACGATGACAAAATTTTAATCTTTCATAGATAGTCTTACACTTGAATGGGTTGGATATTTAAATTTTTGAGATTTTTTNTATTATATAGTTTATACATATAAAATATTTTAAGTGGGTTGAAGTAAATAATACAAATATATCCTAAAAAAATAATATTATTTTATATAAAAAAGTATAATTATAATAAATTCAAATTTCAATATAATAAAATAATTATTTATTATACTACTCGTAATAATGATATAAATACATTAATAATTGAGTCGTTCCGAAAATAAAATAAGAATGTAATCTTACCTCATCCCGTTTAGTTAATAGAGATAACTCTCTTGACTTAGATCTTCTATTTCTCGTATCAGTGGGTTATATATATATATATATTTATTTATTTATTTATTTATTGATGGGTATAAAACTTATTTTTTTAATTACAACAAATATGTGGGATAATTTGACCTAAACAAAATTTTGATAACTCTCGGAGAAATTAAGATCCAAGAGAAGACGGAAACGAAAATTTTGAAAGTTTCATGATCGTAAAAAATTTCCCACTCTTTCCCGCTCTGTAAAAATGTTTCTCTTCCTCCCTCTCCAAAATTTCCCTCCAATCCATCTTCCATAACCAAGCGCATGCAGAAATCGAATCCATCAGATTCATCTTTCAACAATCTACAGAAAATAATCAATGGACAATGGTTGCGGCATTTCCAAAACCATTTGTTCAATCTGCTACGAGGATCTTAAGCCTATTGTTGAGGATCTTCAATCCATCTCCATCTGTGGCCATGTCTTCCACGAGCTCTGGTGAGTAATCCTTCGTTGATTTTTGTGTCGAGTTGATATTGTTTTTTTCTTTTATTCGTGTGGAATATGGAAGTGATGTAAATTTGTAATTGGAGCTCTTTAGTTTACAGCAGTGGTTTGAGTATTGTTCGAATGGGAAGAAGAAGTACAGTTGTCCTATGTGCAAGCAGAACTGTGTGGCCAAAGATGTCGCGCGGCTGTATTTTCAGTCTGTTGGGGATGCGAATGATTCGATGCTTGCTAAGAAACCGGCCGATTGGGTTGAGAAAGATCCGGAGTTGTTGAGAAGTGAGGTCAGGAGGCTGGAAATGAAGGTCACGGTGCTTAATTCCACAATGGAGACTCAGGGGAAGGATCTCAAAGAACTCATTGAGGAGGTATTTCTCCTTGGTTGTTGGGAAAACTAGAACAAACAGATATTTAATATTGAATTACTGGGTGTTTAATTTGCAAACAACTTATGAAATTTGAAGAGTCTCTAGAAAGGTTTAAATCTTCGTGTGGTCTTTGGCCTTGATTCTTTCCATACGAATGATAGAATTTTGGCTTATAATTGATCGTCTCTTTATCCCTTTCGCTTATAATTGCTGTGGTGGGATGATTTTACCTCTCTATGTTGGAACATTTTGATTGAAAAGTAATTGGGACCTTTCAAGATAGCTACACAAAATGGGTGTCCCTTTCGTAGTTCAATATTTTTTGATAGGTTCTACTGGAGCTTGTTTGATAAGAGTTTTTTGTAACTATTCTTCTTATATCATAAGATAGCAATTAGGGAGTGTTTGGTATTTCTTAGTTGCTTTGGGGCTTTGGTGATGTCTCATTCCAATGTCCCTTCTAGCTTTGTTTAATTAATCTTTCCTATGAAAATTGACAATGTACTTGGTTGCTGAAGCAAAGATTTTTTTTAAGTGGTTTTTCTTCTACATTTTTGTTTATTTTAATAATTCATATGTTTTTAAAGATGATGGTTGTTTGTTTCTTGTGAGTACTTAGCAGAGAAGCTTCACTTCACTACAACTAGTATTTATTGGTTTCCTTATGTCCTAAACAACTCAAGACGTTCATTAATGATTTTCTTCTGAACATCAAAATTTCAATTCTTCAGCTTCTAGATAAAGCTCCATCTGCTATTATTTTCTCATGTTGAGTATTGATGAGTGCATGTATACACGTGGTTCTTAATCAGATTGTCTTGTTTCAGCTTCAATTTTGCCAGGATGAAGTGAAGAAGGAAGTGGGCTTGAGGAATGAAGCCATGAAACAAAAAACTTCAATGTCTCAATTGCTTAACTTAAAATCTGAGGTCAACAATCCCTTTTAAGTTTATATGTTTTCTTTTTCTTGCAACTTTTTACTTCCTTAATGGACTGATTATGTTATGCATTCATGATGGTTGGCTGCTGATCTGGTATAGGAACTCGAAAAATCAACAGTTGAGTGCAAAAGGTTGAACGAAAGAAGTATGGCTTTGGCTAAAGAACTTGCAGCTTTCAAGTTGTAAGTGGGATTTTGTTGTTCAGGAAAATAAAAAGAAAAGCTTTTGTTCCCTTTGGTGTGTTTCGCTTATAACGGTGTTGTCATCTGTATTGCAGAGTATCTGAAGTGGATCTTGATGAAGAGGAGGTTCGTAAGCTTTCTTCATTGGGTAGTGGAGCAGACAATAAAGATACAATCGACATTCTAAGGAAATCATTGGTCCTGCGAAATAGGTAAATTATCTCAAATGACACCAATGTAATCTAAAACAATGATAGAGTGTAGCTTTTCGCAATTGTGTTATTTAGTGTCGTTCAAGTATAAACTAATGATTCTTGAAGATCAGACCACTACTGAGAATATGTTTGTATTTCGTCTGGCTCTAATTCTTCGTTTTCGTTATTCGACAAAATCTTAATTTTCCATAGGAGTTATAAAGAGCTGATGGCAAAGTGCAATCTTCTTGGAAGGGGAGAGGCTCGCTATTGTAAGAAACTTGAGAAGGCAAAAGAGAAAATAAATAAGCTAAAGGTGAGCTCATAACAAAAAAATCTCCTTATTTGATTCATTGTTTCTGATTTAATCGTATGATTATTATCAGGTAAGGGTCCAAGAACTAGAGAAATCCATTGAAGATAAAGATAATGAAGCTCTGAGAGGCTTGAAAGAGGCTAAAAAATCAGGCGTTCAAGGTAGTGTGTGTTGTAAATGTAACACGGTAGCAGCAAAAAATAAGCTCGCTGCTTCACCAGATGCTTCAGGTTCAACTGCAAGCCAGATGAACGAACCATTATCTTCTAGAAAAGGGAAAAATTGTGACTTTGCAAGTGATGTTCATATCACCGATTTGACCTTGGTAGATTCAGCTAAGAGCATGTGCTCCTCAATGAATAAGAAATCTTCAGATTTTTCTCAAATTAAGGAAGCCAATTTAGATTCTAATATAGAACGCCAAGTAAGTGAGGAAGAAGCAGATCAAAGATCTTACCATCCTCAGTTGACCGGTTGCAATTTAGTCCGAAAAAAGGCAGCAGAAAGAACAACCAACCTAGTGAATACTATACCTCCAACAGCTACAGTCAATAATACAAGCACGACTGCTGTTCCAGGGGATGAATGCATGCCTTTAGTGATTGAAGACACTGCAGAATTTGAACCTGTGCTTAACATTAGACGAGAATCCTCTAGCCACTTATCACATAACAAACCAGGTAATGGTACACTTTTAAGCGGAGTTTCGAAACACATACTTGGTTTCTTTGTTTTGCCAGTAAAGCAATTGATACTGACAACTTGAGGTATAACACGACGTCAGGTATAAGTTTTTCTGGTGGCATACTTGGCCCTGATGGATCAAATAGGTTCTTGGGTAAATGGTGCAAACGTGGTCTGACCAATGGGGGTGCAATGCCAGGTTCACGTTCTGGTGATCTGATTGCAGTTGGCGCTGATGGGAGAGGTGGACAAATTAAAGTCCTGAGATCTCAACATGAATCCTCACGGGTATGTTTATGAATTTATTTCCTCTCCTGTTATTATCTCAAACATATGGGGTTGGGTGTTAAATATTAATATAATTAAATTTAGGCTAAATTATAACAATACTCTTGTACTTTACAAACGATATGTCACTTTTAAAAATTTATTAATACCTTTAATCATTCAAAAATTCAAAACTTAAATAGAAATGGTTAGTACTTTGTTTTTAAAATATCTCTCAACTTTCAAATTTTTTATTAATGCACTTAAATTTTTAAACAAAATAGAAAAATATCCTTATCACTAGTACACAAACAGAAACCAAAGAATGTTAATAAATGTCCTTATAGTTAATATACGAACAAAAATTGTTTATCTACAACGAATTTTCTCTCTCCCCTGCTTCAATCTTAACATTTCCCTATTTTCTTTTTTCTTTTCCAATCTTTTTTAATACATTCTTACTCCCCTTCCATTTTCCAACCTCTAAAACTAGATCCTTCAATCAAGATATATAAGCTAGAGAAAGAAGAAAGGAGAACAATGAAACCACAAAGAGATCATAGGACTTCAAATGTTTTCACAAAATTGTACATTAGTAGTCGAGTGTGAGTTAATATGTTTAAATTTAATACACAAAAGGAGAGACATGTTGAGAATTAAGCCATGGACAACCAAGGGAGGGAAAAAAAAAAAAAAAAAAAAAAATGTGCATTATCTAAGTTGTAGTGATGAATATTTTGTTGATTTTTATTTTTTGCAGTTTAAATCAATCTATTTGTTATGTTATGGTTAGTTAAGGAGGCTTCTCATGATCAAGGATAATATTTTTTTGTCGGCACTTTTTGAATTTAATTTAGCAGTTCATTGTTTTATTAAGTTTTNAATGTTGTTTTATTTATTTATTTATTATTATTATTATTTTATCTAAGTTGTAGTGATGAATATTTTGTTGATTTTTATTTTTTGCAGTTTAAATCAATCTATTTGTTATGTTATGGTTAGTTAAGGAGGCTTCTCATGATCAAGGATAATATTTTTTTGTCGGCACTTTTTGAATTTAATTTAGCAGTTCATTGTTTTATTAAGTTTTGATGGAAGATTTTGATTTTGAGAGTTTGTGAGACTTTATACTTGAAGTTTTAGGTCTTGTTTAGTAGAAAAAGTTGATGTAAGAATTGAACAAATGAGGTAAAAATTAGAGTGTTTTTATGAAAACTTGAAGAAGTGAGAAAAAAAAGATGAAAAATCAGAAAATATTAGGTCATAAATTGAAATAGAGAGTGAAAGTAGGAGTGTTGTAATTTAACATAGTATTGGAGTAGGAGATCTTATGCTGTTAAATCATTTTGAATATTAATTTCTACTTGTTGGGCCTTTAATAAATTAAGTCCATGAGAGAATGTCGAACTATAGATATATTTAAATTTATTGCAATCTATAGCTAAATTTTTTGGGTTAGGTGGATTTAACATTTCTTTCATTCATTTTCATTCTTCTTGGACGTTGGATCATTCATTCATAACGTTAAAGTTTCCAGTTGAACTTAAAGTTTCCAGTTGAACTTTTGTAATTCAGTAGTGCTCCTTTTAGTTCATGAGAGAATGTCGAACTATAGATATATTTAAATTTATTGCAATCTATAGCTAATTTTTTTGGGTTAGGTGGATTTAACATTTCTTTCATTCATTTTCATTCTTCTTGGATGTTGGATCATTCATTCATAACGTTAAAGTTTCCAGTTGAACTTTTGTAATTCAGTAGTGCTCCTTTTAGTTCACCTTCTGCATTCTTCATACTTTGATAACGTACTGATCTTATAATTGAAAGCTCCAAGTTTCCCATTATAGCTTGCAACAAATTCTCTCTGAACATGCTATTGTATGTAAATTTGTGCAGATCGACACGGTTTCAGCAGGGGCAAAGAGGCACAAGAACGGAGTAAAAGATGTTAATATGCGAATAGAACACTTCTTTTCAAGGACTTAGTCACTAGACAGCACTAGATAGCTTCTTTTCTAGGTGTAAAATTTGTCATTTTTCGTAACATATAGTAGAAGGTAAAGAAGTGATTAGGCATGATCTGTTTTCTTTGCAGAATTTTTTGGTTTCATTCTCTTATTCCTTTTGGAGAATAGAGTTATTGGCAACTGGAAAGAGGATTCTTTTTTNCCACTTTCTGGGTTCATCCTGTAAATATGACCTTGAATCCCTCTAAACGCCTACTTGGATGTGCCTTGATGTCTAATGAAATAACTTGGCCAATTGCTTAGAGAATGTTTGACTAATGAGCTTGTTTTTGTTTCTTTTTAGTTTTTGTTACGAAAATTAAAGATATTTAATCACCCACATTGTTTTGTTATGGATTCGAATATTAAACCGTTGATTATTTATACGTTCAAGTGACTTAGACAGGTGCCAAAGAACGTTGGGCATTGTTTATGTGTATGTGTATGTATATATATATATATTTTGGAATCTATAAAAGTTGCTTTTTTAGCCCATAAAGTGATAGATTGAACTATCGACTCTTAAGATGATAATTAATGTCTTATTCACTCAACTACAATTGATTTTAGTTGTATCATAATAATCAAGTGTCCAACTATACACGTCAATCCTATTTATTTATTTATTATTATCATTATCATTGCTGAGTAAAGATGAAGCAGACTCCCTAATCAATCGATCTTTTCCGCTCCATAATTATTGTATTAAATAAAAGAAAGTAATTTTTAAACCTTTAAATATCGAATTTTAAAATAAATGTAACTAAGTTAAAAAGGTTCCATTTTATGGTCCAAGGTTTTAACTTTGAAGTCATATGCCCATGACACCTCCTAGTCTTGTGAAGATCTTTTTTTTATAAATAATTTATTACTTTTTAACATTTAATTTGTTATATTTTTATTTATTTAATTTTATTATTTCATCTTTTTCTCCTATTATTTGACATTCTATTTAACTTTTATTATAATCCACTTAAGAGAAATTGGTAATTATATATATATTTTTTAATAATTTCAATGATGGTCAAGTCAAATTTAATCTGAATTAAATAATAAAATGGGTTGATTCAAAGACCTAATTTCACGTCGAATTTAATATAATTTGGCCCGTTTTGATTAATCTAGATTCTAGATAGTAAGGCGTTGAGATTATTTAAATATAATTATGTATTTTAGTTTATTTTTTTAAAATGTTTTCTTACCTTAAAATACTATTTAAAAAAATATTACTGTCTACTCAATAATAATAATTAATGATTAAATGTTAGAAAAAAAAAAAAAAAAGAAAGAAAAAAAGAAATAAATAAATGACAAAATTAGGATTTGGAGTCTTCATAATATGACTTTGATAAGAGAATGGATATCTCGAAAGTTCCACACACAGATCGATATGATAAAGTAGTATAATTTATAAAAATTATTATTTTTTCATTAAAATATAGCTATTATAATTACGGGTATAAAAAAAAATTTGATGACCTGTACAACCCAATCAAGTCGATTTGAATTGAGTCATGCATTTAATTTGATTGAGTTAAATTCAAATAAATAAAAAATTTATACTATTTATTGTTAATTTCTATGATATAATTATAAGTATTTTAATATTTAAAAGTTACATTTCCAAAATATTATTAAAATTGAGTTGTAAATTTTAATTCAATGATTATAAACTAACATTTTATTTTTATTAAAGACAAAGTTTGAATAAACAACTTTGAACTGAATCGATCCAAAAAATTAATGGTTGGATTGAGTTGAGTTGATTGTCTTATAATAATTGAAAAATTTACAGTCATGTTCGAGTTGGGTCTAAGAAAATGTCCAACCTGATCCAGCTCAACATCGGAAACACACTCCTAATTATGAAGACTAAACAAATATTTAGAATCTAAAAGACCTTGAAAAAGTCAAATATTGTCACATCTAGAGTATTAAAACATTCAAATCTATTTTTTATTCACTATTTGCACGATTGGGAGTTTGAACCATCAAGTTTTTAGAAAAGACTCGACAATTTTTTAGTTTATAATACTATCAATCTCTATTAGAATGATCACTGTTATTCTATTATGTTTGATCCTTAGTTGAACGGGATTTGATTCCCGTAATATAATACAATGATTATCTTAGATACAAATAGTTTTCTTTGTGTTAAAGTATTCGAGTTTCTTCTCCCAAATAGATTCTGGTCCAGTCTTTCTAACTATTGTGATTTGGTTAGAATCTCACGACAGGTGCATTCCATAACCGTTGAGAATGATAGGACGATATATACTGTTTGACTTCCTTGTCATTCTATAATCTTGTCTGTGCCAATGCATGAGAATCCTTACGTTCTAGGCGTTGTTTGGTGTCGTGATATAGTTTATTTAGTTAGATGACATAATCATAGAAATTAATTCTTTCATATACTCGTTAGATGTGTGAAATAGGTTTAGATGTATGATAATCAACAGTATTTTCATGTCTATAGCGTTTGTCAGACTCGGAGATATAAGACTATCTATTTTTTTTTACTACCCCTTTTGTCAGACTCGAAGATGTGCTTCTCTTTTCATTAGATTTCTCATTGGGTACGGAGCGTAACTGAATTTGTCATTTTATTGTCAGTAAACGCTTGTATCATAGGATTTTATAGAGTATCATCGTGTGCTATCGTCTATTATATTTGACAGAAGCACGATTTTCACGTTCACTAGATTTCTCACGTGATTAGGTCCCACGTGGTGATTTATGACGTGATTAGGTCTCATATTATATTTATAATTAAATTAATCTTTTTTATTTGACAATTACCAAACAAAACCGCCGTATGTCTCTCGTAATTGTGAGTGTCATAAAATTCTATTGATACACGTTTTTGACTTTCTTGTCTACTGCCCGCAACCTCTATGTCCTGCCCGAAAGCGACATCTTTCTTCCTCTTTCTGCCTCCTTGTCTGCTGCCCGCCAATGCTGAAGCTGACCGGCATTAAATTTGATCCTCTAGTTTCTTCTATTATGGACACGTGACTGATTCTCATGAAAAAAGAAAAAGAAAAAGGATTTTCTGTCTCCAACAATTCAAATTACTTTATGATTTGTGTTTTGTGTTTGATTCTAATTTAACGTTGTTTGTCGGTTTAATAAAAATTGACAACTGTCTATCGTGTGGGTTTACGTTTTTTTTAAAGAACTCCATATCTAAAGATAATCGTTCTTGTAAGGTAAACAATCACTAATTCAGATAAGTTCTATTTAATGTTTTATCGAATCGATTTACAAACATGCATCGTTATAAGTAAAATCATTGCATCGAACAGATGCTATGCAACACTACTAGCGTTGAGATTAATATAAGAAGCAGAACTATACAAGAATATACACTTCTGCACGAGATAGATAGCTAAGTCATATTTAAAGATTGATTGAGTTCATGAACATACGTAGAGATGCCTTTAGGATTCTCTATGCTCATTCCCCTCTCTTATTTCGATTTCTATTCCTATAAAATTCTTATTTTTTTTTTGGAGATCGAAACAAGGATTCTTGTGTGGAAAATTCACAGTGATCAAGTTCTTTGCTGAAAGTTTATATATATATATATATAATTTTTATGCCAACTCTTCGTTTAAACGAGCATTTCTCGTATGGCTCTAGACTAGTCCTATCCCAAATGTGAAATAGGTATCTCTCGTCATATGAAGTAGGTAGATCATACCTAGAAACTCGAAACTCGAGACAATAAACATTTGCATCTCATTCGAGGTCATGTGCAACCTTTTTCAAGAACAAAAATAATAAGAAAAAAGGATTTTTTTAAAAAAAAATAAATATAATTTTTTGGTTTTTTCAATTAGGGTTTGAACAAGAGTTGTGGTTATGAAATAGAGTTGCAAAAAGTCAAAGAAGGATGAGGTGGACAGAATATTTAGGCGAAATAATGGAAAAAAAAGACACCAAAAAGCCAAACAGCGGATCCACGTGGGCAGCTGAAAGAATTTTAAGTGAGTTGACCAATTTTTATTTAGTCAAAATAGACAATTGTGTTGAACTTTGTCTCCTTTCATCATTAATTTCCAACACAACATTTATTCCACAAAAGATTGTCTCCTACAAAGAGAATACATTTTGTATTGCAAATGGATAAGAACAAAGAAAAATGGAAGAAAACTACAAAAACATTTTTAATTTTTTGAATCTCAATTTTATTTTTCTACTTAATTCAAAATATAGTAAGATCAATTATATTCAAAATTAATAGCAAACAAACGTGTTAACTACCACATGGTAGAAACAGTGAGGGATGAAACATTTCTTATAAGGGTGTGAAAATCTCTCTCTAGTAGACACGTTTTGAAATCAGGACCAAACATTTCTTATAAGGGTGTGAAAATCTCTCTTTAATAGACGCGTTTTAAAATTGGGACGAAATATCCTTATAAAGGTATGAAAATCTTTTTCTAGTAGATGGGTTTTAAAATCGGGACGAAACATTCCTTATAAGGGTGTGGAAATCTCTCCCTAGTAGACGCGTTTTAAAACTGTGAGGCTGACGACGATACGTAACAGTTCAAAACGGATAATATTTGTTAGCGATGGGCTTAAGCTGTTACAGAAACAAAAATTAAATTCCATTGATGTACCCTTCACTTCTATTGATAAGATAGATATGTAACAAGTCCAATAGCACACAAACAATTGTTGGTTGAAGACGAAATTAAGTTCCATTTGTGCCAAATCTGGATTTTGAATCCTGGGTATAGGTCGTTACATAGTTTAGGGTGAGTTCTCCGATTGAGTGTAAGAATGAAACAAAGGTTGATGCTGTAATTTCATAAACTGATATTGAGAGGAGACTTGGGTCTACACAAGTAGGTGATTCATACTAGTTCCCTAGTGAATGTGGAAATGGCCTCAAGCCTCCTGAACTAGGCACGTCACCATAATCTATCTTGAGAGTGGGACGTGAAACCACACAATTAGACAAGTAGTTCGTCTGCATATGAAGGTCGTTCCCCTCAGATTTAGAGTGACTCTATGGCCCTATGGAAGGGTTGCCAGCTAACCTTCTATTGATGATGTTCAGGCCAGCTAGATGCCATACTGTACTAATAGATTTGATGAGATAACACTTCAATCCAAAATACCAGTCATTCATTGCTGAGGCCGCGTAAGCATACTAAGTATAAGAATAGAAAATTGGTTTACCTCGAGAAGAGAATTTTCGTTCAGGAGATATGTTGTGCTAGAACCCAGTTAACGACTTCTGAACCCCGACAAGGTCAGTGACATGTAAAAAAGTATTGCTCGAAATTTTTAGGCCTTTCTAAAAACTTGGATTACGTTAAAATTGGGGCAAATTTCCTTGAACCTAAAGAAAAATCCACCGTAACTTACTACAATAAGGATAAAATGATAGCCTATAAGTAGGTTGTTGAGCTTCTTTTTTTTTTCGCTCACCCTTTCCCTATTTTCTTCGGTTGTTCGCAGACTGCTAGTCGAGGAGGAGAAGTCTTGAAAATCAGGTCCTAATAATTAGAAAAGAGTTCGATATTTTGTGTAGGCTTTCTTTGCTCGAGGCTAAGGTTTGATCGAGTTTATTGGTTTCTCCTTGGCTTCCTTCCCGATAGGTTATATGGGCATCCATCTTTTTATCACGTAGGCTAATGTATCGAAATTGTAACCCTCTATTGGAGTGTATTACTACATATGTTAGTAGTTGTTCTACGATGGCCCTTCCCTATGGTACGTATCTTGCAGCTCATCCAGTCCTCCATACCTCCTTTGCTTGACTCATTATTATGACACTAAATGGTTTTAATACTTAACATTTGAATATTTCGAAACTCCATGTAATAAACTATGACGCTCGAACGAACAAAGGAGGTATACATAAATACATGCAAATGAAAGCGATCATGAAGATAGTATAGCTAAGAAAAACTTAAAATAATTGAAAGTCACTACTTATATCAATAAGGTGTACGTTCCATTTTTGTGGTTTAATCATACGAACACCAAAATCAAGCATGTTTTGAGCAATCTTCACACTTGAAATCGAGAAATAAGTAACGTAAATAAAAATTTTGAAACACAAAAATATAAAGAGGGGAAAAGCTCGAGTATATGAGAAGAAACGTAACTTTCTAGGTTAACATTTTATATGAATTAATTCATTTACAAAAAATAAGAATTGAAAATAACAACAAAACATTAACGTCGTGTTGATATCATTACCTTCAACAATTTTCCACCGACCATACTACTAATTGTGCTCCTAAATGGAAGTTCTTATTTTCGTTCTCAAATATTCTAAATAGTTGCGCATTCATTTTGATTATTATTTCATCTGTTTTTTCAATATACGTTTCTAGATGCATTGAAAAGTTCATACACAAACAAAATAGTCGATTGCAGAGATCATCGCAGAAGCCAATTTTTATTTTAATTCGACTCATTTTAAGATTATATTATCTCCAAATTGCAAAATTAAAATAATTTCACTAGAACCAACAAAGAAATCTCCCAAAATTCATCTCCATTGACTTTTTGGTACCAATCCATTAATGAACGTGGGGTTGATTTATTAGCCCTATTGAGTTTTCTTGCATGAATTTATTGATCTTCTTCGAATAAGATTGACCAATTTATTTGGTTGGGACTCAAAATTCCATAACATATATACGTTTATACTATAAAAAGGTTGAAGACCAACCACTCGAAACGAGAAAGGTACGTATCAAATACAAAAAGTTGATATCTAAAAGCTTTTGTCTTTTGAAATGAGAAAATTCATACGATACCGACTTAACCCTTTTGGTTCATCTTTTCTTTGTCAACGTTTTCGTGTCAAACCCATCCATTTAAGCATGATTAGATATAGAGTTTAGTGTGCAAATAGTTAACCTAATAGCGTATGATATATATAATATGCATGTTTTGGGAAAGGTTAGACATGTTAAAGAATAAAGATTGATTTGGAAAGCAACCAGCAATTAACTTAGAAGATTAGAAATATGTGGCTATGGTCAATGTATTTTTAACCACATGGAATGACGTATGTTTTTGAAAACTCTTCGACTCTACTTTCCAATCTGGGTATGGTTAGATGTGCAGTACTTCTCTATACACAGTTTACGTATGCACACATGTATCTAGAAGGCGGGTTCAAATAACATATCCATGGGCCTAACTATCGGTTAGCGCATGCTCACGCTGCCGGACACCATGGAGGAAAAGGAACGTGTATCATATCAAGGTGTACACGTATGTACTAATCATACTAGAGAAGCATCCTAATGTACGTGACATGTAGTATGCATGAGGTCTCATAATTTCAATTTATGGTACATCGAGATGATGTAAATCATACTTCCATTCCTTTTGTGACATAATTATTCATATATATATATACACATATACATATACGACATACTGAAAGTATATGTATCATATAATATTCCTATCCTAACATAATCATGCATAACATAATCAACACATTATATATAATACACCATAGCATCATAAAAGTTTGACACATTCATGAGCCACGGGCTACATGTCATTCATACATCGTATAAATCTTCCAACCCAAATAGAACTTTGGCTTGGATTCAACCAAGGCTCCTTCACGTGCAGTTAAAATGTGTTAGAGAAGGACTCCTATGAGTAGTCGTAGCATTGGAATCTATCAAGAATATTTCGAGGTTAGTCCATACTTTCGTTACTATATTTTTCGTTANTAATACACCATAGCATCATAAAAGTTTGACACATTCATGAGCCACGGGCTACATGTCATTCATACATCGTATAAATCTTCCAACCCAAATAGAACTTTGGCTTGGATTCAACCAAGGCTCCTTCACGTGCAGTTAAAATGTGTTAGAGAAGGACTCCTATGAGTAGTCGTAGCATTGGAATCTATCAAGAATATTTCGAGGTTAGTCCATACTTTCGTTACTATATTTTTCGTTAATATTTTTTGTTGGGGCCGCACGATTCGTCAAGAACTTGTTTTCAATCAAATTCAAGCGTGTTTATCTTGCCCTAGGATTAATAATAAAATTCAAGAAAAATATCTCTGTGTAGGTAGTAATAAACTCTACAACTTTGGTGAATGAATCAAGTCTGATATGAGGTTCATGCTAAAATATACAAAATCGTGAAAAAAAATAGTATGGAAATTGAAATCAATCAGAAACTGAAAAAAATCGATCGGAGATGAATAACTCGTCAACACGTGGCAACTAGAAGAGGTAATATCACGTTCGTTGGGAATCAAACGCTGGAGCTCCTCGCGCGTTGCCTGCCTGCCCATGTGTGGCCGTGCATGTAGCCGATCTTCCAGCCGCGCGTGGGGATGCTTGAGGTCCCACTTTTGGCTCGATTTTGATACTGATCCTATTTTTCTACAAACTTTGTCTCTCCAGCAAAGTTCTAAAAAATTTGGAGCCTCCTAGTAGTTAAGCATGCTCGGGAAGGCACACGACAATCAAATATGCAACCACATGGATTTTAGGTCAAGAAATACTTCTAGGGATTGCTTGGAATCGCATGCATGTTAATAGAGCCAACCCTAGGTGGCTAGAAATTGTATGACATGTGTTAGAACAATAAAAAAAAGCATGAAAATAGTCACGTAGAATCTTAGAGATTTCAGACCTATCTTTAAGCTGTATTTTAGGTGGCTAGAAATTGTATGACCTGGGAGTTTGATGTACGTTATCGTCCTATCGGGCATGTGTGGCTGCTTGTATGCTTTGTTGTATAATAGCTCCAGGTGCTTGAATGCTTGTTTCCCCCCGTAGAGCGTGATAGCGGTTAAGGGTTAAGTCTAGGGTGCTAGAGACAGTTAGCTAGTTGACGTTGACGCTTCCAGAAGATCGAGCACCTTAGGAATGTAAATGATGATCGACGGTTTGGAACCATAGTGCTCTCAAACCAGAGAAGAAACTCGAGGAGTCTATCAAGAGAAACCTAGAGGCGAGAGTCCACATCTTGGCCGTCAAGCCGCCCTAGAGACCTAGGGGACCACCACGAGAAATCAAAAAGACTAGGTAGCACACAACCTTTAGCAAATAGTACGGTGTCGATAGAGACTTCACTTTCCTTTCCACTACGGTACCAATATTGTTGAGCCAGGCCTAGGCCGGTTAGGGTTGTGTGACCAAAAAATCAATAGTGTATCCTACATAGGAGATTCGTCCTGAGAGGGAGCGTAGGATACGCAGGAAGCCTTAGTTGCTAGCAAGTATAGGGGGGTCGCATCCCCAATCACAAGTGACAAGTTGGACTTGTGGGTAGCGTTCGCTAGCTAACCTCCGTAGAAGAGTTTTGCTCGCTAGCATATGTCACGATGTTTCCACCAGAGAGAGAGTTAATTGAGGTAGCGTCTTGACCTAGGACATCGATACTTACCGCATAGGTTAAGACTGCAACCCAAGTCTGAAAGTAGTAGGAGTTGTAAGTTTGTGGATACCCACTAGGTCGATGATGCGATGAGAGCCTGCAAGTAGGTTGCTTATTAAGTATATTTATATACTCACCCCTTCTTTACTTAGGTGACTGATTTCCACCAATCGAGATGAGGAAAACGTGGGAGCTCTGCAGTCACAAAGATGTCGACCCAGGGTGTTTAACGTGTCTGCATTCATTAGGATGTCTTTCTTGAATTCCATGTACCTGAACCCGTACCCTGTTGGTGAACGATTTTTTACATTTGTGCATATGATCATCTTTTACTATGGATTTAATATGTAATGAATTGAATTTTAAATCACACAAAATTTTGTTGCTATTTTATGATCTTTTCATTCATTCATGATTTACTTTGCATAGTATGTACGTGTCGACCTATTTTTCGAAGCTTCAAATTTTGAGTTGTGACACTACGCGATCTCTTATGAGTGGCTAGAATTCACACAAGTTTAATTGTTCGATGCATGTTGACGATGTTCACCTTTACCCATCTCTGATATCCTGCCCTAACTTGAAACTCCTCGAGCATTATCGACTCACCTTAATGATTTTTCACTTGATTTCATCGATCACTAATCCTCATTCATTCTCATAGTCTGCCATGCACAAGGTTGTTTCCATAGTAATTTCTCCATGTGGTTTGGCCTTAGTGATTTTTGGGTGTCGTTCTTTGATAAACATCGTGTTTGAGCTCATTACTACACGTAAGACTCTAATTCTTTCTTTTGGATATTGGGTTTTTTTTGTTCAATAAATTTCTCATTGTCAAACACTCAACAGATGAGAGGATCATGTTCAAGTAATAATCTAAAGAGTCTATAGTAACACTATTAACATGACTCACTGTATAAACCGTTACAAACGCTCTGATCCAAATAGTTTATGTGAAGACATATGAGTAGAAGTCTACTCCATTAAATTAGTAGTGGACTAAAAGGGCATTATTTATTTATTTGGTTGAATAACATATGGAATCCAAGAATTCATACCTCTAACTAGTTAGTTCATCAAGAATAGAAAAAGAAGTCCAAAAGCTTTACAATCTCTTCACGCAATAGGATGAGACCCCATTTAATATCTTTGGTTTGAACACTAAGGAGGAGATTCAGAAGAGTTGAAAGAATGAAGAGATATTTTAATGTGTTATTGTACCAAAAACACAAATTAAAATAAAAAAAAGTGGTTGTAATTAAAGCTAATCTAATTAGATAAACAAGATTATTATGAACATAATCCAAACTTGTTGTTCAAGAATTATATCTTTATGACTCCTTTTTCCACTTTTCACCAAACCCATGTTTGTGTAAACTGCAAATTTGAATACTCCATCTCACCCTCTTCCTTTTTGTATTGTGGGATTCTTTTGAGTTTATAATTAATTAAACAATTTTAGTTCTAACATGATTTAATAAATTGCATTTATAGTTGACCACTTGATTGTGGAGTTAGAGACAATATAAACTTGTTTGAATGATTTCACATTCAAAGT